>NW_022280068.1:626629-643176 GCF_004355925.1 Anarrhichthys ocellatus | reverse complement strand
GGTTGGGTTGGTGAGACAAAGGCACACGGAATTTCTCTTTCCTTTCATGCCTGGTCATTTCCATATGTCCCCCCGTGCTCTCCTACCCATCCATCACATTTCACTCTGGGCAAGACAGCTGTCCGGGGCTGAAGCACATTCACAGTTCAGCAGTCCATCAAATTGTACCAAATACAGTAATTCTCCAGTCAAGCTGGAGCAGAGGTGGGCTGGTGGGGGAGGGGGGCAAAAGCGTCAAGGAGTCGTGCTGCTGAACCCCTTCAAACACCAAGCAGTTTTACGACATGGCAATGTTGTATTAGATGTACATTATTACTCTTACATCTGAATACATTAATCACACTAACTATTTGTATTTATTTTATTCATATACATCTGTATATTTATGATGCGATGAAAGGCAGGTGGTGGTCAGCTGGTTCCAGGTCTGCTGGCACTCTGTTATCCATGGCTGAAGTCAGGAGCAACAGTAACACTATGACTCTAATAGAGTGCTGCTAACTAACATTTACAGACGAGATATTGGCGCGTAGTGCAGCGGGCTCCTTTTGTGAACGCTGGTCTGAAGTCAGTACATCAGAGAACCGTGCTGACACTGAGCTGACAGAGAACAGCAGCATCCTTCTAGCTTCACCCTCTTGTGTCACTTCTGGTTCAAAAAAAAAAAAAGACAGTGACGGCCAAAATGCCTAACTCAAGGCTGCAAAACTGTAATCCACAAACCAATCGGGGAAGATACGGTGGCTACATCCACTTACACTAGTATTACTAATTCTGCTTCCTGTTCTATTGTAAATATTCAAACTGCGTGAATTTAACTAGTCCTGCTTTGTGTAGCCTGATGAAGAGACACAGAAAAGTAGTGACCAAATTTTGCTCACGGAAAAAAAGACAATCTTCAATTGATATGGACATAACTGATATGTTTCAAACTATTTAATAGGTAATTGATGATGAAAATTCACAACATTATTTCCTAATTATCCTGAATGAGTCCTCTCATATGAGACCTTTTCAGACAAGAGACGGATTTGTCCACTTCTCTCATCGTATTGTCTTCATGGGATTGGAGAGACCTGAATGTGATCTGTGTCTTTTGTACATAACAGACAATCTAGTCTGCAAAAAATGTTTTTTTGCTAAATAATAATATGATATAGGAGACACCAGGTAATTAAGGGGGGCAGTTATGTTGATGACTACTTTTACTTCTACTTGATTACTTGTTTTGGCTACTCAACCCACCTCTGCATGAAAGTCCTCTAAAAAGGCCAAGTGCCATTTCTTTTCAGAGCGCACTTGGTAACATATATGTATATTTGAGAGTGAATTCTGTTGGAGGGATTAGAGTTTGGCCCAGACATATAAATGCTTTCTTTAAAAAATGGGAATTAAAGAGCGTGATAATTGGCTTATAGGCTTGATGATGGGCTAAACAAAAGAGCTTTTGACTCCTTACTCTGAAATCTGATGCCCCATTTACTAAGAAATCCTGTCCTTGTTGACTCAAGTTAATTAAGGACAGTGACATATGTCAGCTGTGAAGTTGGAGATGTGACTGTCCTCAATCGACATTCACTAGTTTACAAAAAAAAATGATGTTATTATATTGTTTTCAAAACAACTCAGGTCTTCAGGACAGAAACTGCACAGGTGTGTACATTCAGAAGTTTCATTCACAACTAGAAATATCTGTTGTTACATGTCGATCTTTGCAACAGCTGAGTGCAGTGGATCAATAATTGGAGAGGCTTCATTTATCATTGTGCCGTCTGGACTGCCTCTGGATGGTTTCATCGTGTACTGTGAAGATGCCTGTGTGATCTGCTGTGTTGGATTGTTTTATGGCATACAACAGGGGTTAACGAGAGCCATAACTATCTGGAATGGCTTTCCTGCACATTTGATTAATAAGTACATTAATCTGATTTGCAGTTTCATATATAATAATGTCAAGTGGGTACATTTTTTTGTGTGCAGAAGCCTGGCGTTCCTTCCAGCTGATGCCATTGAGATACTCGCTTAACAAATCTCAGGGAATAATGTCACCCCACGGTCATGTTCTTCTATTGCAACACTGCACAGGAAGATCTAGCTGGAATCCCCGCTGGAAGCTAGACATGAGAAATCCACTCTGTCTTCCATAAACAAAGAAATCAAGACTCATTGATTTTATTTCCCCGCCCACCTTGGTGAGTGAGGGGAATCTGCCTGTGGTGAAACAGGGGAGCTGACAGACAGACTGGGAGCCTTGATCAGTCAATGATATGATTAATAAGTTCAAAACACAAAAAAAGACAGATATTTGTGTGATTCAAACAGCTGGCTATGGAGATTAGGCTTCACTTGAAGTTCTTGCTATGCTGGTTATCATACCATGTAACTTATAATATCCACATTTTTTCCTGGTGAATGGCATGCTGTTAGATGGAAATTAAGTATTTGCATAATTACTGCAAAGAAGAATATGAACCATTAATATAGATAAAATATTATTTAGATGAAAAACAAGCAAAGCGGAGTAGGTGAGTCCCAAACAGAAATTTCGCCCTTGGTACACTATGATTATCAGCTGGCCTGCTTATTTCAGTCAAGTTGTTACTCTAATCCCCAGCATTCCATTGTGTGTGGCAAAATTGTGCTGATAGCTCAAACAAGAATGGACACGAGATAACAGGCCCTAGAGATCCAAAGGGAAATCCAACATGAAGGTGCAGAGAAGATTAAAGGAAAGCTTGATGTCTACTTCGCTGGTGGAAGTGGGTCCAAGAAAGAGATGCCACACGGGATGGTTTCATGATTGACATGCATATATATATATATATATATATATATATATATATATATATATACACACACACCCACTCAGGTTGTATTGGCACCAACAGGAGGTAAACCAGCAGGACATAGTGGCTTGGATTCAAGATGCAGAACACTTATGAGAGCAGAAGCATTTCTTTTTTCTGTTTTTCCTCTAAAAATCCACCAGAATTACTTAAAAGACAGTCGTGCTGCAGAAAAAAAAAATATTTAAAATGTCACTTTAAACATGAGGTACAACCATTTCATTTCCTGTACAAAGAACTGTAACTGTGTGAGAGTTTTTCCCCCTTTTCGGAAAGACTTGCATTTGAATGAGCCTTTGTTCTTGCTGTTCTTGGTTGCTTGCATGTTGATTCGTCACTTGAGAGTGCCTTGTTAACCCACTAAGCGGGGCACTCAAGTGCACTTCATTTAATGCATGGAGGTGGCACCTCGCCAGCTGCTGCACATTTTTACATTATGGCAGGCTTCACTCAAATCTTCACCATTAAAGTCTGCCAGCTTCCACTCCAGCACTTACTCATTATGTTGTGATCAGCCTGTGGTGGCCTTCTTCACTGTGGTTTGTCCTTCTTTTCTCTCTCAAGACAGGTTTATGTCCTCATGAATGCCTTTTCCAAGCGTTGTGTGAGGGTAAGCCCACAGTCTTAGACTTTGAGAACCCCTGGGATGGACGATTCATGGACCCTAAAGCTGGAGTAAAAAAGAGTGACCAAAGCAGGACTCCCTTCTCGGGCCAGGGGAGCTCACGGGTGAGCGCCTAGTAGTAGGGTCTTTAACCAATTGGACTCATCACCTGCAGGGATATCTTTGTAGCCTGGTACAGAGAAAATGGCTGTTGTGATGGTGGAATGATGTGGAATTTCTCTGGTGGGAAGGAGCTGGATAAACTGTAGTTCTCTGGAGCATAACTCCAGGTTAGGAGTGAGAGGCCAAGAGAGACAGCTGTCTTTACTGAGCCGGGGATGTTATACACATCTCTCTGTCAGAGGTCACCAAGCTACTTTGAAAGCTGTAGGAAATGTGTCCTGAGAACACTGAAGGTTGGCTAGTCCTAGCTGACAAGCCCTTCCAATAGGCTATAGAGACCACTGCTCCTTTAAATCACAGGGAATAAGTTGAAGTGGTTTGTACATCTTATCAGTAAGCATCTCTGTGGTGAAGTACAACCAAGAAATGACCCGCGGGTAGACCCAGGGCACGTTGGAAAGATCCTATCTGACCGGGGGATGTCTTGGAATCCCTTGGAGGGTGTTGCTGGGGGGAAGCATGACTGAGCTGCTTTTCCTGGCCTGCAGCTACAAACCAGACTTAAATATGCCCTGGAAAGTAGATGGATGGAGCATTGTTTGCTTATTTACTCTTTCCTACATTTTGGACGATCCATTTGATGAACTGTTCAAAATAAAGATCTTTAATAACATTGTGAGGCAAACTGAAAGAAAGCCATTAATAGTCCTAAAACAAGAATTGCAATCACCTTCACTGGTCAGAACTACACTAGAGGATGATGATTGAGCAAAGGGACATCAAAATATGGACAGAATAAACGTACAATTATTGTTTCAAAAGGTGTTGCATTTCTCATTGTGAGAAATGAGATGCTGCTTGTCACAAACAAATAAACAAGCGACAGCAGTCTGGACAACAAATACAGATTACATCTGAAATATTCAGTTAATTAACTCCAAATCATGGAGGGGTAAACAATGCAGCAGTTGTGGAATATCAGCCCCTGACTTTGAATGAATGTGTCAAACCGACAGTAATTTCCTACCATTTCTATTTTAATGGAAACATTTGAAACCGGCACCGGCAATGTCTAGAATTACAAGTTGTTTTATAGAAAGGAGCTCATGCTGGAAAATGAAACGGCAATACAAACACTGCGACACCACCTGAGACTCATAACTTTTAGTCAGATGTTAAAGTTGGCAAAGTTCATCTACTTTTCTCCCAGTATTTTAAACAACTTACATACTTTCAGTAGATTGAAAATCTCAATGACCAGCATTTAAACAGAGAGGGAAGAAAACAGTCATTAAACTCTGGTTTCTGTGAGCTGGCGAGTCATTCCCCGAAATGTTTTATTAATGCTGCCTCGCTGCCTGAGGGGTAAATGTTTCTTTTCTAGCCACAGATCCACTTTAACAAATCAATCATTTTGCTCGCTAATGGCAGATCATCTGCACTGGCGAGCTAGCAACATATTTTCAAAGCCCCTATCCCTGAGCTTTTGCACCGGGATCACAGACTACAGATTAAAAGAGAACAACACTGATGGACCTGTAAATGGTTTCTTGGGGGGGGATAATGCTGGTCGCCATTACATCTGATATCAGTGGGACTGGAATTGGTTTGAGGGACATTATGACATTGGCTTAGCCTTTGGGACAGATTCAATCTAAGAGACTAAATAGCTTTTTTATGACTGTTGTGGATAGTTAGGTTACAATGTGTGATAAAAGTGGCTTCAGTTCCTTTAAGCTGTTGCACAGCTTTATCACCTGTTACTGGGCTCCGAAAGATTGAACTTTGAATCTTTGCGCCTGTTACCTACTGTATGTAGACCCATTGATGGGCCTTTGTTGTATCGGATGCTGAGTCACTATATAATTATACATGAGTCTTTTCTCATCATTCGTCCTTGCCTCCTAATGACTAAATAACACAAATTGTCCCCAACAATTGCACTGTTGTTGCTGATGTGCAAGGTGCCATGGATCCAATTGTTGCCTCACCACTATTCATTAAGCACTGTGAATAAAGCTCAATCAAATCATTATGTGTAATATAATGATGAATGGAAAATAATGTTTGTAATCTTATTCCACACGCTCACATGTATATAATGCATCACACCATTTATTAATGGGTTTATTCCTTCATTTAGGCACATTAGGCACATTAAAAATGATTTTCATACAGGAAATTAAAGCTGTAAGTGTAGGAAGTGATAAAACCCATGCAATGGTGACACTTTGAGGGATAACAGGAGGCTAACATTTGCATCCAGCTCTTCCTGTGTGTGTGTGTATGGGAGGGGTAGGGGTGGGGGGCAACTTGGCAACATCCCATGGAAGTTGGCAAGTTGTTTTAAAGATGTTGGAAAGCTTGTCCAAGTCCGAGGTACTGTTGTGAACTTTCAGCCTTCAAACTTGATTCTTGAGTTGAGTTGATCTTACAGCTGAGAACAGTAAACTCCGGCCACTGGAGTTAATTCAGCCACAGACATGAAAATGAAAATGCATTTCAAAACTTAAAGTTCACCAACTCTCAGCCAGCAATCTACAGGAGGGCCTAGATTACCTAGCAGCCCATTCCCTGGGTGTGATAACACCTTTCAGGAACATTTTGTTCTACAGGTGTACTGTGAGGAGCATTGAAGGGCATGGGGTATCTGTAGGTTAGGGTTGGTCCAGCAGCACTTTGTATATCACATTTAATGTATACTTCAGCAGCAAAGTTGTTAGGGATGTGTCCTGCGTCTTTGACACATTTCAATCAGGAGACAGATGAAGAAAAGTTCATTGTTTATTATTAACAGATAATATGTGATGATAAAGTCTTGACATAGTCTTTGGCGCTTGGACTCTACAGGGAGATTTTTAATGGAGGGGCGTCTGCCTGAGCAGCAGCAAGATAAATCCCCCGTGGAGTCCAGATACTGGTGGTGATGGCTGATGAGGCTGATAGAATGATGAGTTGATGAAGATTGGGCGGTGATGGGCGGTGGAGGGTTGCTTAACAGCAGCATGAACGTACTGAGGGTAAAGAGACATAAAAGAGATGATAGGCTAATGACTTCAATATATCGTTGTGCTATTGGATAGAAGAGACCAGCTGATCAGAACAGCTGATATCATGATTGACAGCCATGAATATTATGAGTGAGCATGCATGAGGAGTGATTGACAGATGTATAAGAAATAAACTGCAGGCCTAACTATGCAAGAGTATATTATTCCTGACTGAACTACACGAGAGCTTCATTTAAATCCAAAAGGACGCAGTAAACTCACTATCAACATGTACACAGGACGCACCCTAGTGTTTCCTCAGCCCAGTCGTCAGGAAAGAAATGTTGGCATTGTATGTTTCCTGGTATATGGAGCGGCCATTATTTAAAGTTCCATACTATAATCGAGAGTATAAAGAGCTTGAGAGTCAGCAAACGGTAGGTATCAATTTCCAGTCTGAAACCAAAAGTGAACCTTCTGTTTACACTTCTTGTAGCATTGTTGTGCTTGTTATGTAACGTTAGGTAACGGTTGTTATTTCTTCACGCTCGTTTCGTTATTATGGTTGTTACATTGTTTTTTTGTTTTTTACAAACCATGATGTTTTTTGCAAACCTTAACCAAGTAGTTTTGTTGCCTAAACCTAAACAATCATTTCACAATGTTAACCATGTGTCATTGTGCATTTTTGAAACATATTTATGAAAGGTATTTTTGGTTCAGAAACGTCAACGTTCAACATATCCCATGTTTTATTTAGAAAGCAACAATGCCAACAGTTTTTCTGGTGACTGGGTTGTTTTCTCTGATCATGATACATTCTGAACAACAAATGTTATGAATGTTAAAATATAGAAATGAAAATAAGAAAGCTCTTAGTCGAAAGAAATAATCCACCAACAAGATGTGAAAAAACTAGCATGGCTTCTGATCAACGCTGTATTCATGTTGAAGATGACCCGATGATGCTCTACCGTCCAGGAGAGACATTGTGTTGAGAAAATGTTTTCACCATTTTCTTGCCATCTGCACATATATCTTGAGCAAGACAGATTTTTATTACCAAATTGTAACGTCCCGTTAGTTTCATGGATGTCTGTGTGTGTGTATTTCCCCTGATTGCACTCATCCAACTCACCTGCCCAGTCCACCCAGCTGCCTTCAATCTTCTCATCACCCCACACATATATACTCCCCTGCTTTCCCTGTTCTGGTTGTCAGATCGTCATTGTTCATCCCCTTATGCTCTTCGTGTCTCCCGTGCTGATCCCTCGTGTTTGTTCAATGGTTTTTGACTTCGCTTTTTTGGGGGTTTTTGCTTGCTCCCTGTTGGAGTCGCTTTAAGTTCTTGTTTATTACTTTTTTGGTGTCCAGTAAAATACCTTGTTTTCAACTTAATCTCGTCTCCAGTGTCGGTCTCTGCTCTTGAGTCTTTTGCTCTGCCCCAGAATCGTGACACAAATACAGTTTCACATAATCATAAAAGAAAAACAATTTCTGACTCAATTCATTTTTTACATATTGTATCACATTTATTTGTATATTTTGTAAAAACATTTTTCAGCATTGAGATTTCATTTGCTTCATGCCACCAAACAGGTGAATAACAGTACGATTTCTCAAAAAAACCAAACGCATAATATTCTTTTGGGGACCAATTCAAAGACCACCTATGGGTCCAGGGGGCATTGAAAACCTATCAGCATCTCTGCTTCAATGAACCATTACATTGTTTAATGAAAAAGATAACTTGGCACCATAAAACTGAAACTTATTATCAGTACCAATTTTTGGAGTTCTGTCATGAAGCAGCTTTTCTCTGTTATCTGCTTTATTGGCTGGATAAACTCTATTCCATTTCAAGACTTTCATTTTTTGTTGCAATCCGACAGCCCACCTGCTGTTTTTATTTTTTTGAAATTTAACATTTATTTCTGATATTCTGGTACATAGAATTCTGCTGGCACCATGGCAACAGGAAAATCTTGGTAATTTGCTTGCATTGTAAAAGCTTTCCCTGAAACCAGCTCTGTGCCGGAGTCCAGCAGACTTCCCTGGCTCGGTTCAACCACCAAACAAGAGTGTAGAAAATACTGAAAATCCACAGAGCTAACCTTGACCATGGCTGCCACTGTGGGCGGCTGATGGAAGAGCGGGGGAGTGGAAGAGGAAGAGGTCATGAACTGCCCCGCTGGTGCTAAATGGATAATTCAACTCCATTCCACTAAAACACCTACTGGAGCCAGGAGGCACTATGAGTTTGTGCAATACCTCATGCCATCAACAACATAACAAGCTCCATCACCTCATGGAATAAAGGAATGAAATGGTGAGCACATAAACACCCCCTACTCCCACTTTCTTTTCTATTACTTATTTCTACCGTTCCCTGCCTGTAGCTCGCTATAATCCATCATCTTCAGCTGTGGCTGAGTCTCCTCAGGCTTCATGAGTGCTTAGTGCACCATATGGTTTCCCTAACAAAACATTGCTCCTCTCTGAATCCAGCTTTCCCTGCCCCTGTTCTTTAGACCTTTTGTTATTAAGAGACAAGATACAGAGCAAAGCACTTAGGGAAATGTTCGTTTTGTTACCATTAAACCTGACGGCAAAGGCTGAAAGAACACGGGACAAGAGGATCCTGTCTATCTGCCGTTGCCTCTTACTGTGTTTTTTATTTAGTTTACACAGCACCTTCAAATTACACCTGCTTTTTTGCCAAACAAATATTTTCTAATCTATTGTTCTGGCTTCTGCACTCCTACTGTTACTACTGTTGATTTGGCAATTATAGATTTGCATGTATTTAAAGTTGCTCTCAATAAGAAATAAATAAGTAAAAAAAAATGTAAAAGTAACTCATTATTCAGCCAAGGAATGAAAAAGAAGCAGTTCTTTGTGCATTATTGATGGGAGTGTTCTGATGGTATAACTGAGCAGATCCAGTGTGTGCGTGTGCGTGGGAAGGCTTTTTAGGCTGCCAATATAACTTATGAACTGTCTTTCAGCATATTGATGTATTTTTTTAACAATGGGTAATATAAGGAATTGTTAACAATTTACAATTCAGTTATTAGCAAGAAGTGAGAAGGTTCTGGGGCCGGCTTGGGCCCTTCTGTGTGGAGTCTGCATCCCCCTCCCCCGTGTCAGTGTGGGTTTTCTCTGGTGCTGCATGCCACAGATCAAACGCATGCGGATTATGTTTATTGGTGACTCTAGATTTCTTGTATGTGTATATCTGAGGATGTATGGTTGTCAGTCTCTGTGCGTCAGCCTTGTGATAGTCAGGCGACCTGTCCAGAGCAGACCACCCTTCTCACCCAGTGTCAACTGGTGTTCCATGGTAACACTTAGTCAATAGGTATTTTACTGTTAAACAATGAAACGATGAGATATTATGTTAATTAACAATTAGTAAGGCTATCACGTATGTTATTGTGTCATTCATTTTGTGTAGTTTATAAACTATACATTGCACCTAGCACATAGCTGATGCTGATTTTTAACACTTTATAACATTGAACAGATTATCTGAAGTTTTTTTTAATGCTAATCAAATGATTTGTAAACCTTTTAATAAATCTTTTGTAAGACATATACAAATATTACATAGATAGATGGACCACAAACCAATTATTAATCATTGATAAAGCATTAACTATAAAAACAATGTGTATAAATGTAAATGGTAAATTCAATGGTAAATGGACTGTAGTTGTATTTATCTTTTCTAGACTTCCGACCACTCAAAGCACTTTAACACTACATGTCATCATTCGTTCATACACTGATGACAGGGCTACCATGCAAGGTGCCACCTGCCAATCAGAACTCTAACTAACCATTCATACCCGTGCATACCTCAGGTATATGCCTACGGGAGCAATTTGGGGTCAAGTGTCTTACCCAAGCACACATGGACATGGCCTAGCGGAGCCGGGGATCGAACCAACGATCCTCTGATTGAATGGCGATCCTGCTCACTGAGCCACAGTTGCCCCCATATGTCTTCATGGGTATCATTAACACATACTTAATAAAGTGTATACAATGTTAATAATGTGTGCAATAATACATTTTTAAAATAACATACATTCAATTTTCACTAATAATTATTTATAATTATTCATGATCACTTCATTGTTTGTTCTTGGTAAAAGAACTATTAACTTAAGTGGAATTAACTATTTAATTAACATTTTACCATTCATTAATGTTGGTTTTTATAAAGCGTTACCCGTTCCGCTAACTCCAAAGTTATCTCATTTACGTATTTCGTTGTGTTAGCTGTCGAGCTAGCCACCAGTAAACCCATATTCAGGGTGTGGGTTTTGTTCAGAGTTGAGAGCTTCGCTCTGAGGAAGGATTTGTGAAGAGCCTGCATGCAGTTACTAAAACTACACCGTTGGCTGGCTGCTTTTCACGTTACAAGTTGAATGTATTTCTACACATGCTACCGAAGATAGGGCGTGGCAGCTTTAGAACTAAAGTGCCAATAATCTAAATGTTTATGATTTCAAAATCAAATATCCATGTGATAACAACGTAAGAGGCTTTTAAAAAAAATAAATAAAATATATATATATATATATATATATATACGCACACAATTTGCCTGTACACTACCTGCTCAGCACCAAACAGACAGACACTAACTGGTGAACACATGGGGCATTTAGCGCTTAAGAGACAGCTATTTTAAAGACAGAAAGCAAAAAGAGAGTGAAGTAGACTTACACTAACACCACTCCATAAGCTACTGTTTGCCAACAATCACTATATCAACCTAAATGTCAATGTTGTGCACTCAACTTACCCGCAAAAAATTGCATGCCTAAAAATATCTTTGACAGGCTGAGTAACAGGAAATAAAATTCAATTAAATTTAGACAAAAACTCGCTTTTGGCAGCGTATCACTAGCACATTAAGTCTGAATTGTCTCTATACCTATAAAATATGCATTTGATAAGGCAACATCTGAAAGTTGTTTGTCACGGTGTATCACTTTATCATTGAAAATATAAAGGCTTCAGTGCACAACAGATTTAGTGAAAATCATCCTGGGGTGGTTGTGAACAGATGCCGTATTGAGTATACTGCTCATCACATATTCCTACCTCAGGATGTACAAGGATTAGTCACACTACCATTCATCTGTAATTGGTGTGTTCTTTTATCCTATTTTAATGGATGGATTATTTGTACTTTGAGCTGGCTCTATCTGTTTTCTTTGACAGTATAATAACAATATAATGATGGGCTGCACAACTTGTGTACTGCACAGTGAAAAAAAACATTATAACTCAACATTTCTCAGGTGCTGGTATTATCAAAAGTGACACCAACTGCAGCAGCCACAATCAATATTCCATGTTTCTTCAACATCTACACTCAATATCTCTCAGACTACCTTAAATGCCACCGATTCTACAAACTGAACACACAGCAACTAAAATGTGCAATAAAAGCAGACCGAAGCGCAAAGGCAAGCCAGACAATGGAACTGCCAAAATTAATTTAATTTAGTTAATTTATCATTATTAAAATCATTAAGCCACCTTCAAAGACCTTATGGAGGCAACTTGTCTCTCCGCTGCCTCAAAGGGGGTAAACATATCCTGTCGGCAGCAAAATACTTTTGTTAAAACTCTCACTTTTGTTGTAAAGTCAAATGAAGGATAAAGAAACAATCCGTCTCATATAGCTCATTAGAGGAGAGATGAGCCCGTCGCTCCCAGCAGAGCAAGACCCATCAGCTGTCAAACACCTGCTTCCCATGTCTCGGAGACAGGCAGAGAGGGAGCCTCACAAAGCTGAGTGCAAACAGTCGGTGCGACTGTGCAACATCCAAAACAACATCAAGAGGAATATGCCTCATCATTACCATTCGCACCCATTCCACAAGTATACGACACTATAATAGCAGCTCAGAGCCTTTGTTGAGATTCAAAGCGTCTCCAACGTCTTGACAGAAACAAACACTTGATGAAGGCCTTGTCTTCCAGTAAACAGCTAAATAAGTAGCAAGGATTCCCTGCCATTACACTCTTGAGTCCTCTCTTCTGAATAACACACATTTCAGCGCTTTTATTCCTCTTTGTTAACCCCTGAAAAGGTCAGGCTCAAGTGAGGAATTCATTAACTCTATTTGATCCATGCCAGAGGTGTAAAGATGAATTGTGCATTTAGTTAATGCCTGTCCCAGGAGAGCTTTAAAGGATCGCCCACCACTTTTGGAATTTCCATTTTCACATCAGAGTGGTTGAGATAAAAGACAGAGGTTGAAGGCTTACAGGCTGTCATAAAATTTGCACTTAAAACTTATACTTGCTGCAATTATTTCACTGATATCTGCTGACCTTTGCATACAGCATGTTACTGAGGAAATTGATAGGGTTGGGCGAGTGGAGGGATATGTCAGATATCACGATTGGCTGAGTACATGGTTGTTTGTTTGGGGTGATTTTTGTTTTTTATTTTATTTGGCTAAATTAATGGTCTGCCTTTTTAAGGACGAGTGAGAGCTGCTACTCGGCTACTTTAGCGAGCGCAAAAAAAAAACAACTGAATTCATGTTTGTATTAGGAAAATAGGTGGCAGAATATTTCCTTTCTTGACATTTTGAGAGTTTACTAAAAAGCTAAGAAAGATTGTGGAAGTAGAGAACTCGCCACTAAAACACATCTCCCAGCTGGAACTATGGTTTGTGTAATTATATTAGCAATCATCGGTTGTTGGGTTTACAGTGGCCGAATGGAAAATGTAAACATACAGTCGGAGCATATATGCAGAAGGCATTCGCTCTATCACCCTCCTTCCGGCTATTGTTGGACGCAGGCTTGGACTCAGATGGGCCAGGGCCCAGTTCTTACCTCCACATGCAATCATCCTGGTGGGAGGTGGTTTGGGGCCACTGGGGCTGCTGAGGCACAGCGACGACATTATAGTTACTTTAATGCAATTGCAGTGCCACTCCAGCTTTTACTGACATCACTCCCGTCCTCCATTAGAAGGGTAATAGTCCATGTGGGAACAGATAACACAGGTGTCCAACAGTCCCAATTCACAAAATCTGATTTTACCAATTTTCCATGAGCTGAATGTTACTCACCATAAATGTGTTTAATTCTTTTAATTTAGATTCATTGCCCAGAAAACGTTTAACTTGCATCTTAAATTGCCTCTCAGCTGCTGCCATCAGCATCTTTTGACCCAAGCGCAGTGTCGTCTTCTTACGATGACATTGTTTTTCAAACTGGATAAACTTCAGCTACTTGTGGGGAAAGACAGAGACTTTCCTTCATCCTCCGTTTTGTGCTTCACTGTGCTCTGTGGAACGATACCGGACTCTGCGCTCCAGCTGGCGGGTTTCCAGCTGTTCGACACGGAGCTCTCCGGCAAATCGAAGGGTGGAGGAATCTGCTTTTATACCAACAGTGACTGGTGTAACGATGTGACAGTGGTTCTGTAGCATCTGTTTAATTGATTGGTTTTATTATTTTTACTCCTTTTATGTTTTTATTTTTTAATGCATTATTATTATAATCATTATTATTGTAATAATTTTCATTGTCATTATTATAAGTATTATTATAATTATCATTAGACCTAAATTGACTTTCAATATGTGTAAACTATTGACGTGTCCTGGGTGAAAGTCCTGTGCGTGTTTGACCCATCATCCCCTACCATCCACCCTAAGCGGACTCTGTTGCTCTGAGCTTTTAATAATGCCGTGGATGGGTTGCTATTGGAGTTAGTTGAAAGCTTCGAATGTTAAAGGATTCCTCTGCGCGACGTATTAAGACGGCACGGGCGCTGAACATGTGTCGGTATTTGACAGGTTTGGGGATTGAGAACGGGTTGCAGCAGCAAGCACATGTACATTATCCAAATCCAGCCTTTTCTAGTTACATATTCATATGTACTTCCAGCATTGGTATGACTCAGAATAATGGCTGCCTTCATCAGAAAGAAAAACAAAGCATTTGTACTTCTAATTCTAATGAATAAGGCATTTAGATTGATAGATATTTGGAAGCTTGTGAAGTCTTAGATAACACAAATGAGCAGAGGCTTTGAGATATAAAACCTATATCCATCCATCCTCTACCTTCTGGAAAATAACTGTGAATCTGGTCTAAATCTAAAAATAATAACACCAGGAAAAAACTAAAATCCAACCTTTTTCAACAGTGAGAAATGCAAAAAGTACACTTGTTCTGTATTACACTTCTGGCTAAATTCAAACCTTAAATCACACACAGCTTCGCTTAAGAGGAAAGCTCATTTTGTCAGAGAAGTAAATGATCTTCTCGCTTCCCTGGTTTTTCCTTGTTTCACCAAGCAAAAGACTCACTCTTAATCTCTTCATGAAATGAGACCATAAACCACGAGAAATTCACCAGACATCTCCGATGCCATTCCACTGGAAAAGGTTGACGTTAGCCTTGGGCGAAGCTGTTAGTGCTTCATGCTCCAGCAATCTGGCAACTGCTTCTGTTGGGGAACCTTCACGGAGGGGTGAGAGAGGTGGAGTATCTTGTCAGGCGGCGTGATGTGTTTTCTTTCTGCTTTTCTTTTCTTTCTTGATTGCTGTTTTGTTTTTTTTAAATCAATCCTCGTGGCGTACAGAGTAGACAAAAGGGGAATGAGGTTGTTTTAGTTGTGGCACGGACACGTCTGAGACAACTCTCTCTCTCTCTGTAACTGATGCTGCACTCAGCCTCTGCAAAATTTAATCTAGGTTGAATGTCGGAATGACATGAAAATGTAATCCATGCGTGTTCACATCAGACTAGGTGGCTCACGAAGAAGATGAGACTTAAGCCGTTGTGTATTCTCCTACCTTTTTATATTTTTTGGCATTGATGTGAACGGTTTTTATTTATTGATTTCTTCAAAGATTGAATTTACGAGTGTTAACCCTGTTCAGCTGAGCGTCACTTAGTTTGAAAATCAATCAAAATAGGTGCAACAGGCTGAATTCCCTACTTATTGTGAACTTATTAGGACAGTGCTTCTGTATGCAGGCATGTTTCCTCCGTTCCTCTCTCAGCAGGCCCCCTGCAGAGGATCTCTCTGCTCATTAACCTTTGCGCTATACAGCAAACCCTCGGGCTCCGCTTTTTGGGTGCAGTCGCTTCTTTTATGTGACCCAGGGTCTGCGTGCTGGCCCATTTCACCGCTTGACCATATGCCTCTATCCCTCCTTCTGAACCTCTTTAGCACGTCCCTGCCTTCCTGTCTTTGACCCTGTCCTCTGATAAAAGTCTTCTATCATGCTGGTTGCAGAGTCCTCCTGTTCTCCTCTGTAAACCACCAGAGGGTATGCTCTAAATCTGCACTGTCCTGGCACATTAAATCAAATATATGTCCTCTTTGAGCAGCCTCTGTCTCATGCCCTCTTTTGCTACTTTTTCAAAGAGAGAATCTCAGAAATTCTCTGAATATCACACACCAATATTTTCCACCAAAAACAACATGGAATGAAAGAAAACCACCTTAACATTTCAATTTGGGCTGCCAACTAGAATTATCAAACCAACCAAAGATAATTTTCCAATTGCATCTTAAACCACTTGAATCGAATTACAAAAATCGTATTTCCATAGAGCCTTTGCGGATAACACCAAGAAATAGGCGAGGTCATATTACATTCAGTATACTGTGATCAATCCAATCTAGTCTAAAATAAAGTTTGTTTGTGTTGTTTTAATGTATCCTTATCATTCTGTACAGATGACCTTTAGCCTCTCATAGCTTTTTGTCAACAGCTTTTTTTAACAGTTTCCTGTTTTATCACTGAAAGTATCGTTATCCATAGCAGTCTGGTAACAGCACAGACTGTCAACACAATCTTTTCCTAAACATTTCCAACAAGTGTTTGCCCCCTTCCTGATTTCTTATTTTTTTGCATGTTTGTCACACTTAAAAGTTTCAGATCATCAAACAAATTTAAATATTAGACAAAGATAACACAA
>NW_022280068.1:618109-621629 GCF_004355925.1 Anarrhichthys ocellatus | reverse complement strand
GTGTGTGTGTGTGTGTGTGTGTGTGTGTGTGTGTGTATATATATATATATATATATACATACATACATACAACACGGAAAGTTTATTTCGTAAGGGGTGTAAACTTGCATGTGCAAATCTGGTACTCAAGGAGTACGTGGAGCTTCAAAATTTGATGAATAGGATCACTGACCAAACTGCTGCATTTGACGAGTTGAGAGTGAGAATGTGTTGGTTATTGCATGCATCGCACTGCAAAGGTAATTCACTGGCTCCAGGAACATATGACAGAGTGTACTGCTAATGTGCGACTTTATAAAAATATCTGCAAAAACATTCATTGATCAGCAACCAAAGAGGAATACCAAACTAAGGTAGGGTGTAAAAAAGAAGGTAATAATTAATCTCACCCTCATCTATTTTGACATCATTTATTCATATATTTGCTACAAGAGTAATCTTACATGCTGCAATTCATTTTCTGGAGTGAGGGCAGGATCTTTAGCACTAGCAAGGCCGCAGAGTTTGGGGCTAATGAAGCAAAAACTACATATCTATCCATTTGTGTTCCATTTTAATGAAATGACTAAACATTGCCTTGGGCTTGAATGCCAGAAGAGCAGTGTGCATTACATTGACAAAAAAAGGCTTCTGTGTCTCTACTCATCAGACCCCATGTAGCTGCAGTATGTCGCTGAATTCAAGTTTTTTTTTTTTTTTTAATCCAAAGTGATGAAATTGTTCCCAATATCCTGCCCTGAGGTTGCACAATAAAAAAAACATTTGGAAAGTCCTTTGTTCTACATTATTGTCTCCAGTCTTCAAAGACAGGCTAGATGAAATACATTGCAACACCAATGCAAACATGTTTCCACTTTGTAATACAGTGAAAACATACACGTATCTGTCATCACCTATTTCACATTACGCAATGTTGCAATAAAATGATTATTTGATTGCTGTACCGAGATATTTCTAGAGCTAATATAGTTATCATGAACTCAACTTCCTCTTTCTCTGAGTTCACTTTTCTCCTTCACTGTCTTTATCTTTCTGTCTCACCCATTTCCGATTCAGTTGACACCACATCACAGGCTTCCACTTTTGTCATTTCCAATGTCGTCCTTATCCTCAACAGACATTCTTGGCTTCCTCTTCTTCTTGCCACTTTTATTATCCTTCCCCCTCAGTGTCACCAACTCTTCCTGGGCCCCATACTGCTGCCGCCGCTTTGCATTCTAATGAAAACGGGAGAAGCAGAGACACCCCAAATAAGGTCCTTCAGTGCTGATTGTCTTTATTCTAACTCCCTCCTGTCTGCCTTTTCACCCACACTACCTTGGAGAAGCTGCTCACAGTTCCCCCTAACTGTTACACAATCTGTTCTCATCAATATAGGTCTAATGGGAAATCCAATTTGGTCTCTGCCACGTGGCTATGTAGCAGAAGGGGAAGGACCACCAAACCGGTGGAAATTGTAGAGATGGCTGCATATTTTCCACCTTGCGTGAAACAGTGGGCAAACACAAGTAAAAGTAAGTTCATTGTTAATCAGTTTATTGCAATTTTCAAGTGAACTAAGTTGGCTGATATGGAATCGGGCACCAATCGCGAGGACATTTTTGCAGCAATTCTTCGTCTGATTTAAATTTGCTATTAAAAAAGGAAGAAGCAAAGTGGTAAAGAGTAAATGGACTGTACTTGTAAAGCGCTTAGTCTTCCGACCACTCAAAGCGCTTTTACACCACATGCCATTCACACCCATTCTTACACTGATGGCAGGGGCTACCTCTTCTACTGTGTGGACAGCGATGCTTTGAAGTAAATGCTAACCCTAGCAGTGACAGTGCTACCATGCTAATGTTTAGCAGATGTAATGTTTACCATGTTTCCCAGATTAGTTTAGCGTGCTGATACTTGCTAGTGGATGCTCACATGGTCATATAGCCATATATGCACCCATTAGCATTGTGGTGTAGAGGGAAAAAAACACTCTGGCTGATGATGGCACGAGAGGAATAATTAAGCTATTGCCAGAGTCGGTACAATTAATCCGGAGGGGGATATTTGCCTCATATCAAAATAATGGTGGCGATAAAGAAAAAGTTAGGAGAAAACATAGACAGTAGGATTCGTCCTCTGGGGACGATGAATATATATAAAAAATGTTGATGGCAAATAAAATGGTTAACCAACCATTTTCATCAATAGACCCATGCTGCTACCATTGATCTTGTTCAGCATCAGTTGACTTCCAACAGGATTTCTGAGAGCGCATTGCCATCTACAGTATTGTTAAAAACAGAAGATCAGAAGGTTAATCCAAACTGCTTTTTAACGTTACTGTTGGCCTTAGCAGAGGCCAAGTCCTGATGACATTAGCTGTGTGCTTGGTAACTCCCTGAGGATGTCTGGGATCTAATTATGTTCAGCTCTGCACTCGCAAAACATTGCTGGGACATTTCTCCCCCTGTCACATTACTGTGCTTTCTGGGATTTCATCTCCTCCTAAAGAAAAACACACAGATGGCACATTGGACCTGATGTGTTCAGGACTAAATGGGCCATGGACATTTTGGCCTGAACTCTTGCAAGAGTGCACATCCCTAAAAGAGAAAAATGCATGTCACCTTTTTCCTGTGAGGATTCAATTGAAAAACTTTTCAGATTTTCGTCAATGAAACTTCCCCTAAGTCAAAAAAGCCATGTGCCAGCATGGCATCTAGTTCTAATAGTCAAAGTACTTTGCTGTTACATATTGTGACTCCACAGGGAGAATTCAAAATGGACATATGGACAGAGGCTGGGAGAATGTGAAAGTCATTGCAATTAGTGCATTTCCTTGTTGAGGCCATCAACAGCTTGTCAGCACAGCATATTATTGCTACGTTCTCAGCAGGATATAACGAACAGCAGAGACACTGGAGTGGACACTAACGGGAACTGTCATTTCAATGGCTAGACATGGCGGCTAAATGTTCCCCACATTTTTGTACATTTTAGTACAAAGGCAAAATCCAGACAACAAGCACTGGAAAAGCAGTGCTCCTTCAAACCTGTCTCCGGCAAATGACATTTCCATACTGCTTATCTGCAACAGAAAATAGATTTTGAGGGAAAAACCTATGCTGCCCTGATTACATGTTCTATCAATAGTAATTAGTGTTTGTCATGGTTGCGTTTAGGTAAATCCAAGCACTTAGTTAAGGTATGGAAAGATCTTGGCCTTAGATAAAAAAAATGAACACTGACTTGGAGCACAAGATGTTCACTTTTTTATATTTAACCAAAACCACCTGGAATTTTCTTTCCTGAATATTAAAGCAGCAGTTACTGATTTTGTTTGGCCAGGGGGTAGTATGTATGTATGTGTGTATGTGTGTATGTATGTATGTGTGTGTATGTATGTGTGTGTATGTATGTGTATGTGTGTGTATGTATGTGTGTGTGTGTATGTATATATGTGTGTGTATGTATGTGTGTGTGTGTATGTATATATGTGTGTGTATGTGTGTGTGTATGTATGTGTGTGTGTGTGTAT
>NW_022280068.1:592087-617386 GCF_004355925.1 Anarrhichthys ocellatus | reverse complement strand
TATGTGTATGTATATATATATATATGTGTATGTATATATATATATATATGTGTATATGTGTATATATATATATGTGTATATATGTATATATATGTGTGTGTGTATATATATGTGTGTGTGTGTATATATATGTGTGTGTGTATATATATGTGTATATGTATATATATGTATATGTATGTGTATATGTATATATATGTATATGTGTATATGTATGTATGTATGTATATATGTATGTATATATATAAAATACTTAAGCAGCCATCACACATGAAGCAACATCAGCTTTTATTTGGATATTCACTATAGTTATGTTTTTGTTTCCAACAACTTCTCAGGGAAAATCTGTCTCTTTAACTGCAAAATGCTCAACTATGTTCACCGGCTTACTTTTTTCAATCGAAAATAGATTATCATTTTACAAAATTCACTGTTTTATCGAACAAAACATTCTCTTTCAATCCATGTTTGCTTGTTAAGCTTTTCAAAAATAACATTGAGAGATGGCACTTTAGAGGTGCCAGATTAGTTGTCTTCCAAAACACAACAATAATTAATTATAATTTTTTTTCAATCGCTAACAAGCATCCGTCAATACTGAAGCAACTTTTTGAAGACTCTTAGTCTGCATTACCAACATGGAATCTTGGCCAATCAGTTAATCTCAGCTCCAAAACTCATTCCATTTGAAAACGCATATGTTTTGCTACGTTTACACTGAGCGTCCACACTACGCCGGAGTTTTCGAGCACCGAAAACGGTTTGAAAACGCTCCCGAGGACGGATAAGTTTGAAGACTCCAGGGTTGCCTCTTCGTGTGGATGCCGTAAACGCATAAGTTTGGAAACGATGATGCCCACACCCGCATACGCTACTTGATTGGTTCTTAGCAGTCACGACGTGTCCTTCCCTGATTCGTCACTCCCCTATCATGTGAGCCTTTCCCGGAAAATCACAAACAACAGTAACATTGACTACCAGGTCAATTCAACGTGGGCAACTGATTACAGGCGTTGCCGACCTTGTTGTCTTTACTAGCAGCTGTTGTCCAGTTAACGTCTGCATTTCTGCAGAGGAAGCAGCTGTTATCGAAGCGATCAGAGAGCGGCGTGTCCAGCGCCGTTATCAGCCCTACGGAGCGGACGTCTGAAGTCACGAGGAGGTCATTTTTCGTCTGATATAAATTTGCCATTAAAAGGAAGAAGCAGAGTGGTAAAGAGTAAAAATGGACTTGCACTCAAAGAGCTTTTACACCACATGCCATTCCCCCATTCACACCCATTCATACACTGATGGCAGGGGCTACCTGTACTGTGTGGACAGCGATGCTTTGAAGTAAATGCTAACCCTAGCAGTGACAATGTCTGTATAAATGCAGATGTAATGTTTACCATGTTTCCCACATTAGTTTAGCATTTAAGCGTTCGACCTGCAAAATAAAGATTTGAAACAAAAAATTCCAAATCTCTTAAAGAGAGACTGTTGGGACTTCACCACGTGAATATATATATTATATATATTAATTCACCAAGGGCTACATGTAAAAATGGAATCCTAAACTATGAAACCGTGCCAAACCCCCATCAGGCATTACAAATCTCACCTGAGTGTGAGATTTGGTTTCAATCATAACACTGGTGCCTCATTGGACGAGACCCTGGGGCACCCCAGGGAGTCCCTCTGACACGGCCATGATGTCACCAAGGTGATAAATACCAGCGCACACCTTCCCACTCTGCCTTTCCACTGCAACTCATATTGCTACAAGAGATAAAAAAACATTGTTACCCGAAAAAAAACCTAGGTAACAGTCCCCACCTCGCTGGACGAGCAATAGACTGTTTTTGTGTTCATGAACAGTCGGATCCTGAAGGAGAGACGGATAACTTGTCTTGTGCTCCCCCGCTTTAACCTGCAGAAGGAAGATTCCTCCTCAGAGGAAGAGAAAGTTAACCACTCTCTTCTTATTCAAATTGACATTTGCTGTTTCCCCCGCTGCCATACAAGGATCAGCTTGCTGCTTAACCCACCGACAGAGCTCCTTACGGTCCCCTTTCATCGGCTGGTTAAAACTTCACCGAACAAAAGAAGCAAAAAACACGCCGATCGCTACGTGAAGCGATATAAAGTAAGAGGCTATTGTCTGGGCAGAGAAAGGCATAGTTTGTTTGTCTTTACTGTTACTGTGTTGTGTACAATACGGACTCCCGAGTCCCGTTCACTGCTGTGAAACATAATTGTTGTGCTTGCTGCTGTATGTAGTATTGTTGCTCCGCACCACTAGGATTTGATTGTGTTTAGACCAGCCACCGCAAGTAAGGTCAGTGGGATAAGGTTAGAGGTAACTGTACTTTCTTGCTGCTTTGAGGATCCTCTTTGTCTTTCTTTGAGTCCGCTCCTAATATATGTTAATAATCATATTGATATTAACAGTTTATTCATATTAATAATCAATTGCTATACTTGCTAATAACCAAACCCGCTCCTGATGATCCCAACAACACCGTGGTTTACAACATGCTCAATAATTGTGGCCCTTATCTCATCATAGATCACAGCTCTTGGTCTTCCTCTCCTTTGTCCTCCACACATTCTCCCTCTCCCTGCCACTCTTCTGTCCCCACCAACCGGTCTTCTTCATCCATGTATTCAGACTAAATCATTGTGAAGCCGTCATCTTTTCTCTGTTTAGTAACAAGACTAAAAGCACGACATCTGGGTAGGCTTTCAGCTGGAATTGTAATCAGCTGTGGAATGATTATTATTTAATTTTACTATAAATATTCTAAGATTATTAATATATTTCAATCTGGCTACTGCAGAAATCCATGGAAACATGTACATATGTATACATATTACGCAGACAAATGTTCTCATTGACTTAACTTGGCATGTGTATTGCTGAGGACACAAGGGAATGCAGTGTTGAGAGTGAAGTTGTTTGGATCAGCAGTAATGCCAAAGGCCCTTTAATAGTACTAACAAACACTGTGACAGGAGGATCATGTCATTGTGATCCTCCCTATATGACTCCTGCACATTTAAGCATACAGTAGTTGAATATGATCTACTGTTTGGATTTGAATAACGAGTCACGCTTCATGAAGGAATGCAGCCATGTAGGTGTTAAAATTGTGAAGCACTTCAGTAATCTGACATTTAACTGTTTTCATTCACACTCCAATTTATTGATTTTCTCCACACTCGCTGTCAGTGAGCATCTTTAGAGCACTGTGTAATTAACTCAACTGAAAATTAATAGCTAATTTAAGCTTTTTAATTACAAACAGATATTTTAATTAATCAAACTGTAGTGTAAAAGTGGTCTTTGAATTATTCCACAAAAAATATGAAAGATGTTATAACTGATTGAAATTGAAACCAGAGGACAAAAAAAACTTTTCTTCTCTATCTCTTGGAATGACTTCTTACACCATCTTTTACCCCCAAAAAAGCTTCAAGCCACTGAGAGTACCTTGTGTCAGCTGATGTGCACACAAAGTGGCCCATTGTGTAATTCTCTTTTCATTTTTGGTTGTGCAATGTCTGTTCTGTCTAAATTTAAATTATTTGCAACGACCAAATAATCTCATCTTGTCTTATCATGTGAGGCTGTTTTTTCATGTACAGTGTGTCCTTTTTATCTCCCTTATCATCCTCACATTCACAATTTTAACTTTCCAAAAGTCAAAACCTCACCCGCACACACTGTAAAGTGCACTTCACTCCCATTATGTATCATTCGGCAGATTAAAACATAAAATAAGGCCACCATATGATGTAGAAAGTGCATTTATTTTTAACGAGAGTGTTGCCTGCTGGAGTTAAAATGGACTATAAAAGTTATATTAATCAAATACTGATACATGAAATCGTCTCTCTACGTTCTTTTTTTAAGTACTTCATACAAAAAGTGATTCCATCACTAATTTTAATGATAATTCTAGAGAAGTCAGATACAAAATGTTGATGCATTGACTCTTTATTAATGTACAGAACAAAACTTTAACACTGCTACGAGGAACTTTTATGTTGTGTTGATATTAGCGGTCCATGTGGACTAAAGCGGTAGTGTTTCCAAGCGCCAGATTTATTTTAGAAAACCTCTACTGTTTATTGCAAGGTCTGACAGACTGCCCCGCAAAGTCCTGGTTCTGGTTCCCCTGTGCTTCCCTTCCCTCCAGCGGGTCAGGCAATACGGCCTGGGCCTCAAGCAGCATTGTCCCAGCAGGGACCGGTGGAGCAGCGAGGCGAAATTCAGCTCCTGGCTGGTCGAGGAGGAGCCGCTGCTGCCGTGCACTGAGCTCTCTCCAACCAGAGCTCCGTCTGCAGGTCAAAGGCAACAGCGAAGTGGAATCTGGGTCTGTCCGCGGTGGTCTGGTTGCTGCTGGAGGCCCTGCTGGAGTCTGAGCTGAAGGAGTTTCTGCTTTAGAAGAGAAGTTCCTACCACCAGGGAAGGGTTAATTTTATTGCTACGGTAATAGGCAACATCAACAAACTTTGTTTAGGCCTGGCTTCTTCTCAATTGACTCAAACAGAATACCAGATGTCATCTCATACAAACCGTTATTTGCTAAGAGGTTTGACATCCCAAGCTAGCTGCCGTCCAGAGATTTAAAAAAAAAAACAACACATTATGGCCAAAATCGAAGATCCTCTCTATTCTCTAAAAGCTTCCTAACAAGATAAGGGATTGAATCATCCACAATGTGAAATAAGGATTCCTTATCTCAGGAATCAATTAATGACAAATGCTTGAGTGGTGTTGGGAATAACAACCTCAAAAAGGGGGCACCAATATGTTGGGAACATAAAGGAGCGTGTTTGGGTTATCAGCATCTAAGAAACTAAATTCTTGACATCAATAGAATTATTAATGTCAGTAACAATTATTAATAATAACGGGGCACCACCCTGCGAACAGGGACCAATAACCAAACGATAAAACTAAGTCTCATAATTAGTGTTCACTCACAATGTCAATAGTCTGAGTACTATTACACATTCAGAGTGAAAGTGAAGGTTTAAGTTCGAGCACAGACCACATATACAGCTATTATCACAATACACATGCACAAAGTAATCACAGACAGCTGCTCTTTAAAATATAACAGAGTTTATTACGATCTAATACTAATGATCTAGTCAACTAATATCTAAACTATCTAAAATCAACAGACGATTGAAAAGAGGAGGGGGGAGTGTGTGTGTGTGTGTGTGTGTGTGTATATATGTGTGCGTAAGGGGGAGGAGCGAGGGAACAGCTCAGCGATGTATGACGTAGTTGGGACGTGGTGACGTCTCTCATGCGTGAGACTCAAAAATGGCGGATAGCCAAAAGGAGACCTGGCGTCTATACGTGCCGGTAGCCGTTTAGCGCGTAGCTACATTAGCTCAAAGCTATATGTGTGTGTGTGTGTGTGTGTTAGTAAAAGAGAAGGGAATGGAACAAAATGAAATAAAACAAAAGATTAAGATCCTTCGCGCCGCGCTGGAGTACGGAAGATTGCTCTCTCAGCCAGGGGAGCAAGAACCGCGACTCTTTGTCTCAGCCGGCGGTTCTGACCTCCTGAACTGATGAGAAGCAACTTCGACCTCACTGCGGCTGTCTCGACACGAATCACAGTAGCATGGAATACACGCTAACTTCTACACAACACTAGCAATTTCAGGGATCGCCAGTGTCGGTGATCATAAAGCATACACCACGTTGTAAAAATGAACAGTACTTTCAGCACACAAACAAGAAAAAAAAAAACACAAATTAACTCTCTCTAACTCTGCCCAGAATCTATTTCGCCTTACGGTACGATGCAATCGTGTTGGTTGAGGGGGGGATTCTTCTGAGCTCCGTGGGCTCGGGCAGCGCGGCTGCGGGCCGCGGGAGGTGTTCTCTTGGTAGGAGAGAATCGCTGTCGTCTGGATAAGGGCTTTTCGCGTCCTTATGGCCGGAGCAAACGAGGCGCTTGGTGGAGAGTGGAAGGTCTCTCTCTCTCTCTCTGAAGAAGTCTTGCTTCTTCACTTCTGCAGGACTAAAAAGGGGTTCGCTTTGTGGATACGAACAAAGATAAAATAGACAGTTTGGTGAATTCGGCCAGCGAATATAAAATGTTAAACCTAGGATTTGGTTGAAAAGGGAAACAACGTTGGTGTGCTCCCTAGCTCGACGGAGGTCGAAGGGGAAAAAGCATTGAGGTGGGGGTTGCAGGTAGTTTTGTAGAACAGTGGCTGAACCACAGGGGTCCTGGGGTGTCTTGGCCCTCGGCCAATTAGATTGCAGCAGTGCTTTCAGGTAACTTCTGGAACGCATAGTTTTTGGGGGGAGGAAACTCACACCATAATGTGAATTTCTTCAGAGCTGGGGTTTGGTGCTCAAACTACAATCAGGATGAAACCTTTGCTTGCAAAAGGGAAGGCCTGACTCTCTTTGTTCCACAGCACATGTCGAAGCCATATAGTCAGATCCCAACAGTGGCATTCAGCACATTCAGCATGGGAACTTTCACACACAACACTTTAGTCACATGACATTTTAAGAACATCACTCACATGACAAGATCAAAGCAGAGATGCTAAAGAGCGCTGCATTTTAGTCCTTAGATGATCGAATGAATAATTAAGGAAACACAGAGGAGGGATGAAGAACCAATACAGTTAACTGATATGACTTGGTATTAATGAAAGATTATGTAAAATTACTTCTTTCTCTTTCATGTTATCATTAAATCTGCACGTCTTTATGCAGGCTGAAAGTGGCATGTCTCTATGGATGGCAAAGTCTGTTTCTGGCCGGTCCACCATTTTGGTCTCAACTGAAATATCCCAAAACTAGTCGGTGGATTAGATTTGATGGAATTGATAGTGCAGACATTCATGTCCTGCTCAGGATGAATTATAATGACTTTAGTGATCACCTGACTTTTTAAATAGCAAGTCAGAGTATACATGTGTGCACACTGATGTGTCTTCCTCATTGTTAATACACTCCTGGAGACATTAAGAAGAAACAATGGAACATGGGCATGCGTGACCTGGTGTCCCGCTTTATGTAAGACTGCATAGATTTATTATCAGTAGTTCCACGTTCCAAATATTGAGACAATGTCCCTCATTTTGATTGGCTGTAGTATACAAAATGCAACCACTGCAGGAAAGACGAAGTTCTAAAATCTGGCTTTTATCCAATGGCTGTCAAGAAAGCAGGGAAGGGTGCCATCACGGAACTGTGTTTGATCAAAATGTGCACACGTGACCTGTGACCGCCTTCGCTACTCTACAGCCAATGTGGGAAATTGCGAGTCACTTGAAAGTGACGAGCTTTGCAGATTTAGGTGGAATATGATCAAAACTTCCACAAGGAACAGGAAATGCAGCTACAAAGACTGGGAAATGGTTTATAACTGGGTAAAGCTGGTGAAAGGTGATTCTAAGAGTTGTTTTGCTACATTTCACACGCGGTCGGAATAGTCTACAACATGAAGAGACACAGTGCATGTGTGTCTCACAGGAAATGCGTGATTTAAAAAAAAAAAGATCTATGGATGCATTCCGGCAAAGCATTTAGATATTATGAGCAACTGCACACTTAAACGTGTTTTTACACTATAGATTTATGATACGACTACACGTTGATGATAAACATCAGTGCTGGTTTTGATATTATCACAGCATAGCAGAAGCCTGTTACCTCAGCAGTGTTAATGACTGCCGATTGGAATGTGCTGTCCTACACTGTGTCTGAGTATGTTTTAAAATGTTTCATTTTCCTTATTTAGCAGCTGTGTAGTTAGCTTGCTAATGTTAGCTTGCTAATTCCATGTGTTTTGCTAACTTTACACTGGTTACAGGAGAAGGTTACAGGGTATAGAGGTGGGTGTGGTTTCATCTCTCAGCCCCTTGCCCACTTAAGTATGCAGTGAGTAGACTTAAGCTCAGACCTTGTTTGACATTGTATCGGAATTGTACACGCCATCTTAGCATTGGTAATGCAGAGCAATCATTCCCACATTGTCCCACACAAACATACTCTTTGTCCCACATTTGGTTTGTTGGGATCTGGTCAAGAGAAATTCTTCCTTTTTGCTACCCTAAAATTAAAAAAAATCGGGAATAGTTTAGGACTGGTGTAGTCCAGGAAATTCTGAGACAAACATAAGTGGTACTGGATGACTGACTCTCTTAGCTTCAGTTATCAAAAGAGAGCCTTTATGTCATGTTCTATATTTTATATGCCTTAGCACTTATTTTTTTTCCATTTCTATTTATACTTTTACTTAAATATTAATCGTCCAAGATTTAATGTCCCATTTGTACATATTCACATCATATGCAGAGACAGTATCCTTTATAGTATGAATAAGAGCTGGTATAAATGTATGAAGAGTTTAACATACAGAATCATGTAATCTTTAAAGACCTGGTCTCGCTTTGTGATATCAAAATACCACCTATTACCCAGAATTAACCAAAATTGTTTTTTGCAATGGCCTATGTTTAACCACAGTAACAATCTTGCATTGACTGTAGCAGGGAAAATATCTGCCTCAATTAGTATCCAATGAGACTTCTTTTGTACGGCTCATTATTAAGTCCCAAGCTGTATGCTGTCCACTGGCACAGAAGATGAAATACTGCATGAGCCCATGAACTCCTGAACCTGTTTCAAGTCTGGCTGTCCTTCTGTCTGCCTCTTCCTCTCTTTTGTTCATCCTTTGTCTCTGTTCAAATATATGTCTGTACCTTATTCTCATTCTGCCTCTCTCTGTCTTTCACTGGTGAGAGGGAACTTCCCTATGAAAGCCAGCAGTTTTTGGCCATAGCCCTGTAGCACAGTGTGGTCTAATACATCCATGTGTGTAGTTGGACTGAATGAGTTCAACAGAAACCCAGATACACCAAGCAATCACAGATAGCCTGATAGTTTGATTTTTAACATTTGCCTAACTATCGCAACATTAGAGCCTTGTTTTATCAAATTTGCTTTTACAAAATTGAGGGGACAGCTCCGGAAAACTGTATATTTTATAATTTGGGTGATTTTTAATGAGAGGAAGAGGAAAGTTGATGTAACTGAACAGCTTCAAAGCCTACTTTCACATTTTAGTTCCTTAAAAGAAAATCGTATGAAATAACCAACTTACCCAGTTAAGGCATGAATATCTCCAAGTATACTTATGCAATCAAGAAATATGTGTCATCTTACTCCCTGAGAACATGTATATAAAAGACTTGGGACAGACTGGGCCACTTAGCTCATGCACCATTTAATATATGACTAATGTGAAGTGATGTGCAAGTGTTTCAACAAGTCTCTTTCTGTATAATATGTTCCACTAGGTGCTTGGTAACCAACCTGATGCTCTGAAAGAAAGCACTTCTAGCAACAGAGGACTTTGAGTGTTTTCACTAATACTTCAGTAATCAAACTCTATTATTTTTAGGTAAACCAGCTGAAAATGAACTCGGCTGTCTTTGGTCTATTATAGCATTGATGCTGATACAGTCTGTCTGATCACGTTTCACATGAATCTGTTGGAACTCAGTCTTTACATCAACTCTATGATATACCACTATAGAAACATGCATTACAGTAACACATAGCTAAGGCCCCAAAAAAAGAAAATTAACAAAGCAACACAAATTCTGGCTATTGACAAAAACAGACACCTTGAAAATGCACTTCTTATGCAAAGGATGCAGGAACCAGGGTGGATCTGTGACACAACAGTGCAGTGATGGACATTCATGCCACACAACTGGTGTTATTTATAACTCATATAGCACTCCCACAGCTAATAAGTAAATAAGTAAAACTACTAATTTCAATACTGACTAAATATCAAGTACATTTTAAAACACGATTAGCTTTCATTAAATGTCATTATTTCTACTGGTGAAGTTACAGGCTGAGTCAAACTTATTGCCTATAAAAACTGAATAGGTGTAAAAGAAATTCAAATTAATGTTGCAGGATGGTCAGAGGGGTGGCCATTTTTCTCTGCACTATTGCCTTTGCAATCGTTGTAGCGGTCTAACTTACATATCAACTAAACTGACTTACGGCAAGTCACAGACTCACTGTTGTGAGGTTTTTCAGCAATGACTGAAACGTTTCAAAGCATAGAGAGCCAGAGATCTTAATGCTTCATCCACACACTCTTGTCACAGCGTTGGTTTCACACGTGATATGAACAGCGAGTGAAAGTCCTGTGATATGGCAAAAATAAATGTAAAATAGAAAACATGTTCCCCTCGAAACATAATTTCATTGTAATGGAACAAACCGTTTCATGAGGTGGTAGGTGGACCTTGTTACCATTGCACAGAGCAATGCTAGTTGTTTCCCTCTGTTTCCAGTCTTTGTGCTAAGCCATTAAGCTGATGTTGGTTGTAGTCTTACATAAAAATGTTTTTGATTATTTATTCAGGACAGTGCACATTAATCCACATTGCCATTTAACAACATATACAGTATGGAACTCTCCGTCAGGGAGTAACCATGTCCAAAAATGTTGTTGGCTGTAACTATTGCAGGACTGTGACAAAACATTAAGCTCAAGTTTGCTGCATTAAAGTCAGATGTGTTACTAGCCCATCCACAACAAAGTTCCAGTCACTTGCTGCATTGACATCGACTGTCCTGACCAGTGATTTGTCACAAAATGAATGAAATTCCAAGGATACTGGGCCAAATACAGCAACCTGGTAGACTAAAATGGACAAAGTGACAGGACATCTTTTGAAAATAAAGCTTGGTGAATATCGTATGCTATATGACCATGTTCAGGGATACATACCTGATCTTAAATCTGATCTAAAGATAATACATTTCGAGTAAAGTCAGTTTAGGAGTCAAAAGAGACAATTCTAGGAAATGGATAATGGCTCATTATATTGCCGGGTGATTATTTTTTGGAATTCGATTTAGGGGAGTTCAGTCTAGGGAGTCATTCCACTCATAGTTGGTCCTCTGTGTGCAAATGCACTGCCATGCATGATAAGAAAAGAACCTAAATCCAATGAGGTGACCAGAGGGTCAGACAGGGTGACAGAGAGAAAGAATATCCTCAGCCGTGTCCATTTAGCTATACACAACAGTGGCCTCAGCAGCATGTGCATCTGCATGACACACTTGAGAAATATGAAAATCCTGTTAATGGTTTTCATCTACTGCATTTGCCTTGCTAACTAGCTGGATAGCTAATAGTAAAATAAACATCAATTCAACCTTGAGGCAGCCAACATGCAGTATTTTGCATACACTAATGACCAGCTGGAGTCAGACTTGACCTTAAACGCTTTAATGAAAAAAGGCTCGGTTGATTCAAAAACATATATTTTCATTTTCTGTGTGGAGTTGGCATGAGTTTTACTTATGACCCCAAAGATGCGCCTTCATCTGAATTCTAAATTAATGGGGAATGAGAAACAAGGCATGGATGTATGAAGGACGAGATGAAGGTCAAATAAACATCCTTCAACATTATAATAAATAATCACGTATTCATTTTACTGCGGCTATGTTGTCAACGAGCTAGTCAAAAAAGTAATATCTAGGGGCAGGTACAAATAACTAAACTACCTCAGTTCAGCAGAGGTAGGTGATGGGTTTATGATGTGCGGGTGATAGAGTGAATGTTACCTGTAAAGCAATGATTCCGAAACTTGTTTCTCCACTGTGAAAATGCATGGAACGATCTGAGGACTGCATGCAAATGGCACGACTTTGTTCTGAACTTTTCTTTTGAGTTTCTAGGATTCTATTTTGGTAAAGAAGGAGTTTGTCCTTTTTAAAGAAGCTCAATGACAAACTTCTTTAAAAACGCTGTAAAACGCTGAAAAACAAGCTCAATTAAGATTATCAACTATCAGCTGTAGTTGATCTTCAGCCTGCCAAATATAAACTTACCATTGATAACAGTGGAGGTTATGAGCTTTTTTTGTCTGTGAATATGGAAGTCTTAAGTCTCTTCCCCTCTGGACAAAACAACTCACTAACATGGTAAATGGACTGTACTTGTATAGCGCTTTCCTATTCTTCAGACCACTCAAAGCGCTTTTACACTACATGTCATTCACACCCATTCATACACACCACAGGCACAGCCTACGGGAGTTATTTGGGGTTAAGTGTCTTGCCCAGGAACACATCGACATGGACTAGCAGAGCTGGTGATCGGACCACCGATCTTCTGACTGCCACAGTCGCCATCTGGCTTTTGTCTTTGGTGGGAAAGGTTTCAACCGATATTCATCCCCAGGACAAATGATAAAAACATGTTTCCATCTTGTTTCCATTTTCGCCCCGTTTCCGGTGCTTTGTTCGTCTCCGTCCAAGCAACGCTTGAACATTGTTCCAAATTAGTCGACACCAGGTTTGAAGACAGACTGAATAAGTTACCTATTTAAAAAAAGAAGTAACCACAGTAACATTTTCACTACCCGCGATGCTGCTTTCTGATGTTAACTGACTCTGTTTTCCATCGTGTTCGTGACATCGAACATGACGCACCAGAAAAAGAAAAAAAACAGCTTCTCGTCTGCAAGCAATGGGAAAGAGCCTATTTCCTATTTTGAGCGGGTTTTGATGGAAGAAAGGTACTAATAGGGGGGAGTTAACATTCTACAATCTTAAAATATACTGCCGGTATTAAATTGACTGATTTACAGTTGCAGTAATCAGTATCTTTGCAGCATGAGAAAAATGTATAAAAGGACTATGTCTAATGTGAAAGGTGTTGCTCATAGTGACGGACCCACAGATAATTATCTCCTGAAACTGAAGCTCTGTGCAGTATTTTAGTGTCTTTCAGCTAACTGTTTTGGTTTTATGGCCTGCAGCTTTGCTTGACTTTTTCCTTTAGTCTAACCACTCTCATGTACTGCATTTACAGACTCAGCAGGCAAGAGTTTTTAGCGAAGAAACTCATGAACCCACCATATGTTACCTGCTCACCACCCATTAGACAAAACAAGAAAGCCACTAACCATTTCCCTCAGGGGTGTGTGGAGACCAAAAGAGAGCTAAAAGGAGAATGTTTGACTCCTAATCTTCAGACTCCAAATGAATGCTGATGTTCCTCTGTGTCTGATGGATAAGTGAATGCGGAATTTGCCGTATCAACTTCCAAAGGTGATGTTAGTGTTTTGTTTACAGCTTGTTCTGCTGCACCCAAATAGCCAAACGTCATCTAACCCTCATCCTACCAACATATTTAACATACAAGGACCACTGACTGGGGTCCCAGGGGACCTCCAGGTCAAACTACCCTCATAGCAAATAAGTTAAATGTTAATGTTTTGAGAAGATATGTTAGTTATATATTCAATGTCATGAAAAAATAAAAAAAATATACTATAAATATTTGAAGAAAGTTACAGTTAAAGTTACAAGGGAGAACATTTTAGTGGTTATGAGTCTTAATGTAATATTGATGCCTCTATATGACTTATATCAGGTTCACCAGAAACTCCTCCAGCTCGGACTCCAGCGGGGCCTCCAGCAGAGACCCAGATCTGGCTGCACTTCAGCTTTGACCTGCAGTCTAAAGCTCTAAAGTTTGGAGAATATGGAATAATGCACCTGTGATGACAACAAGTAAACTGCCGGGGTTTGTGAGGAGCCCCAGTTGGTAGGATTAATACTGTTTTAAATTACCATTTTCCCAGTTCACTTTAGCTGAGTGTTGATTGGAGGGTTGTTCAGATCAGCTGCTGTGCAGGGTGCAGGAACCGGCTCCTAACGAAGAACTGAGAGCAGCTTGCTTTCTCCTGTTGGCCAATCGGGGTGCGACAACGCTCTTTCTTTAGGCCTTAAGAGAGGTGGAGAACTGCACACTCAGCACTTTCTGATCCTTCCTCCACTTAATGCAGACCTCATTTTAGAAGATCCTATCCGTCACAAACTCTGGTCTTTAGGCTCATTGGGACTTCTTTGCTGTCTTGACTTTTCTGATTTAGGTGATTTTGAGAGTTGTGTGAACTGCATCAGACCTTACTGCTGCTCCTGCTAGAGGTTACTGCTGCTTACTTTAAACGCATATCCTTATTATCAAAGTATTTCTTTTTTGTATTGAAAATACATTTTATTGTTATTGAAATGCATTTTTTCATTGTGAAGGCACTTAATAATTAGCTGAAGAAACACATCTTCATGTTATGTAGTTGGTTCTTAGGCTTCTTTACGATCAGCTGAAATCTGGAGACTCCGTACCGCCACATATTTACTATTCAACCACCAGAATTATATTCCTGACACAGTAGAAAAGGTTTTAAACCACATTTAGACCTTGAGAAAACAAATTTACAAAATATATATGATTGAACAGATAACTAAAATGAAATGATGTATCTGTGCTGCCTTAGGATGGAAATAAAGCTCTACTGGAACTAAACCAATCCACACAACTGTTACACTATTGCATTTGTATTACCAGAGGATGTGAAGTGTATAATAGCGACATTTTCTAATTGTGTTGGGAATATGCAGAGGCTCTCCTCTAAATACCTGAAAATCAAGTTGAGCTGAATGACAATTGGCAAAGCTCCTTGAGTGCAATACCCCCGGATCAGACTGAATTAAAAGAGGATTTTCCCACAACTCTCCATGAAGATATTCTTCACATCTGCGTCTGTGTGTACAGTCTGCTCTGCCATGAAACCAAAGACATATCTTCAGACTGGAGGAGCACTTTTCCAGACTGAGGGACAGACGTTGCCAGCTTTGTCTCGCCTTAAATCCAAGAATGCTAATTAGGCTATTTAAAGGCTGTCCATCCCTGGCAAACAAAAAGGAAATTTAAGCTTCTTCCTGGATCACTATATCATGAGTCTGAGGGAAACATACTGCACATTTATCACGCACAGATTGTGGGATGACAAGACATGTCATGTAGCAAATGTTGACTGTTTGTTACAGATGACAATAAATGTGACTGATTTAATGTGATTTCTATTTTGATGCAGTACTGCAATCATTTTGTTTGATGGATGTCGTATAACATGAAATGAATTGTGTAATTGATTTTAGCTTGAACAACACAAGCAGCCACACACGACTCACGCCTTCCAAATCACATCAGGCTGTACGCAGTTAAAGACTGGGTGACATGATGAGAGAGGAAACTCACTCACTGTGGGATCCATGGTACAATTAATGAAGTGATGACATTATATATTTATTTACAAGTCATTAGGATTCAGGGCCTGAGGAGTCACATCCTGTCTCTGCCAAGGCTCTCTAAGGAGCATTCATTTTGCTTGGTGTACATAACAAAGAGGGGGAAAAAATAATAGAAACTGGCATAGAAGCCCTCCAGCTTAAAGCACACAAAGCCTCAAGTTTGTACTGTTGACAGAAGCTTTAAGCACATAGAGGGAATTTTGTATCTAAATGTTTATAGATTTAATTAAATTACAAGACGTGACGAAAAAAAAGCCCAAAGGCAAAGCACTATAGTGTTTAACAGAAGCTGGCTATGGCTATTGTTTGCAATGAACAGTCAGCTGGAATTCCTTTATATTCTGCATGATATGCTGACTAGTAATGGTATCAGTGGGTTTATTAAGTAATAGCTTCACTGAAGAACAATTCTCAATGGTGTGATCAGGGAAAAGAAATGGCGAGCGGAAGAGAAACAGAGGTTGTGTGTGTGCTTTATTCAAATTCATTTATTTCTCCTTTGAGCAGTAGGTGTGCACCCCCCCACACCTTCCTCATCTACACCCCCCTCCTCCCTGCTCTTCTAACCAGAGGTCATGAACTGGCATGGACGGCTGTGTCATCATTTAGTCTCATCAATTAATCTGGTGACATAACATGCCCTCCATCTCCCAGTGCCCTCGCCCATGTGTGTTCGCCGTGATGAAAGACCAAAGTGTTGCCGAGCCCTGATATTGCCATACGGAAGGTCATGCTAAACGAAGAGGCTCGTCCTTGTTCTGACTCTTTTCACATCTTACGCCTTCTGTCGTTGTTATTTAGCCTTTCTGAGGCTACAGCCAAGATGCTGCTCCGGTGGTCCTGCAAATTTGGATAGTGCAGCTTTTATCTACATGGTCATTTATTTACGCACAATAAGGAGATTGATTGAAAGCACCTCAGTTGTTTTTACATTTTTTATTAACTGTATTATCTGATATTAATACCAGGCTATAGGCTATATACAGTAGGTTAGTTGTTCATTTTAACAGGAGGCATGGACCCGGATGCTACTGTTTGACTGTTCCTCTCCTCAGATTAACTCGTTGAATAGTAGACTATTCAGAGTCGGCCCTAGCTGTTGCGATAAACTTGAAGATGGATATTTAGTTTCCCTGGATGGTTAAATAAGAGCTTCACATTTAGAATAGATTTTTATTTTTTTTATCCAGCACCTGGCTGAGCTGAACAGTCCTTTTGTAAAACACACTCCGAGATCCAAACATTCTGCATTAGCCAAATGCTACAAAGGAACAACACCAGAAATTATATCATTTTGGTCAAGTTTGCCTTTGTGAGAAGTGAACACACATCCCCAACAAATCCACTTGCTGCATGACATGCACAAAATGAACGAAACGGCACAAAGCCTGAAACAGATTGGAAAAAAGACCAGAATCCTAATTTGATGATGAAAAGCATCAAGGCTGGAATATCCGACCGATACAAATCCCCTCTGCTTCATGCATAGTTACAGTTTTACTTACAGAACTGCTGTTTTTACCTTTTATTATACAGAGATGAAAAGACTACAAGTATATAATATTACTCAAATAAAGTAATAGCAGTAAAAAGTAGGCCAGTTAAAATGTACTGTTCAATATAAGTACTACCCAGAGTTCAACAAAAAGGTAAACGGATAGGACTTGGTTGCAGTGATGAGTAAATGTAATTAGTTACTTCCACCTCTGCTAACATATCTTTGCAACATTGCTTAGGAACATCTTGTAACAGCATACTTTATGCTTTTCCACTTTCCTCAAAAGCAAAATGAAATTGAAGTAATAAAACACACTTCCTCTTAAAACACAGGCCTTCTCGTGGTTTCCAATATTAGTTTGAACCCTCACTCCTTGTGCAGCTCCCAAGGGCCAGTGGCCAGGTGTTGCAGGGGGTTACTGGGTCAAGTTGACGCTCGGAGGCACCGCAGTGAGTGGGAACCCAAGAAAGAAATAGGTCAATGGTGAGGAGAGGATGGCAAATTGAAAATGGCACTGAATCCCCAGTGGACCAGGAAAACATGGGCAAACATGGATGCACTGTTTAATTCATGGACTTTCTGCAGTAGCCATTTCAAAAAATGTACAAAAGTGATATATCTGTTCCTGTTGCATATAAACAAACAGTTGCATTTTTCACCCTGTTGGGAGTCGAGACGTAGCTTTAGCTGTTGTCTAGAATATAAATGTTCGTGGCAGAACTGTACTGAGGTAAGCAAGGTAGGAAGCTAGCACCAAAGGCAATGCCCAGCTTGAAACCTATAGAGCAGTGGCTCCCAACTTTTTTATTTTTTTTAAATGTATTTTTTTATAACTGAGTGTTATTATTCTGAATTCTTAATTAAACCCAGCACTCGTGTGAAAGGATGAAAGGAGGGGTACACCTGAGATGGGTCGCCAACCTATGACGGTACTATTTACCCCGCTTTCTCGCCATCAAAAAGTCCAGCCTCAAAGCAGAAACATTACCAGGTCAATCACACCCACACCTCCAACATTTCGCTTCGAAAAAGTGAGACACTCGAAAAATGTCAAGTTAAGCTTATATTCAGCATAGAAAACAAAAACAACATAATCACAATGTAAAATGAATGATAATGGCACGACAAAAGCTTATTTTTACAAAAACATTATGTTATGGTTATTAATAATGTTCCAATTTTAAAGCCATGTCAATATTTGTTTGAAAAATAACATTTTTCACGCTTCTCACTCTCAACTCATCAAATACAGCAGATTGGTCAGCGTTCCTATGTGTCACACTATGAAGCTCCACGTGGCCTTACTTATGGCAGGACTAAAGGAGGAAGTCATGTGATGTATCGAGAGTGGTCGTCAGGATGGATCGGTCCAAAAACTGGAGACTGGTGTTCACGTCCATTATAAAACCAAGAGTCAACTCTGACTCATTTTGAGTTATGAAACAACGTAGGGCCACTGACCAAGCTGCCCTATTTGACAAGTTTCGTAGTCATTGTATAGCGAGATGAGTGAATTTATTTGCAATATCTGATGACCGAAGAAACTATAGATACGTGTTACAGCATCAGTGTTTATCTGTCCTCATCATATCTGTTAAATCCTATTCTCTTAGAGAATTTAAGATGTTAAATTTCATGTTTGTTTAAGCCACTACATACTGTTACCAAGGGATACAACTGGAAGTGCATGAGCCTCATAGAGTAACATGGGCCAAACTGAACCTCTTGTCGGCTGTAGCACATCTAGAGATTCTTCTATTTTTTCCCACAAGGTTCACAGAGAAAATAGAGTGAAAATGATCTTATGACGGTATAGTGACTTCATACCAGCAACATTACTGCAGTTACAATGTCGATATTTGTAGAACATGCCACAGACATGAAAACAAATTGAAATACAGTTGTACTAGCAGAAAGTAAAGAGAGCAGTAGAGGCAACAAAGAGTAGTAACGTGTTTTTGTAGCCTTGAAACCCATAATGTGTTAACTGCAGAGAATATGCTATAAGTATTATAATAGCATAATGAAATAAAAGAAATGACATGAAAACTGCCTATAATGGAATATGAATGGTGAGTACATGGCATTTGTTTTCCATATAGCATTTAAGTGATTACATTTTATGAAAGTTGTTGCATTATGAGTTAAGTGGCAACAGTTTTATAAAACAGGTACACCCAGACAAATGTACTGAATCGTGAATCCTGCATGAAATGCAATAACCTGTTACATTATGTGCAAAAAGTTATTATATTATATATTCCCCATTTTAATGATATTTTAGACTGAATAGTATTTTACATTTTTATGCTAAGTTAGTTAAGCAAGTTGCATTATCCAGTTATTACATTAAGACATTACTCATACTGAAGTGAATAACGACTCACACACTTCACGCAGTCTCACCTAAAAAGGACCCGGATTCGTTCAGAGATAGTCATGTGAAGACTGAAAAACGACAACTGAAGAGAGTTCAAACCCAGCCTTACTTTCTTACTCTCTGTTCACTCGGCCAACATAAGGTGGGTGTGAATGTTTTGTAGAGTTAAGATTGTCGGACCCAGTGCCTAATTCCGCCTTCAGGGGGGTGTTAGATAATTCCACAAGCACTTTGTTTGCTTCAAACAGAGGCCTTGATTCCTATGAAGAAGAGGCAAGTCTGAGATTTTCAAATTCTTCATTGTTGCAACTGAGAAACAAAACCTGTATCATAATTGCATAATTCATCCAAAACTGAACCAATGCGTAGTAAACCTGACCATGTTTTATCAGGCTTCTACAAAAGCCATAAGTGATGCACAGCACTGCATTTTAAAGGGCACATATTATGCCAGGTTCTTACTTGTATTTTGGTTTTCCTCTCAACACAAAGAAAATGTCACTCATCATGTACAGCACATGCACAGTAAAATCTGGTGTGCACTTGCCAAAAGGCTCACGAGCTGAGGCACGACCGTATCCAATAAGATCAGTCAGGCCGTGCGCAACCAAAGAGCACCTCAGCGGAAAACATCCCTTTATTTTTAGTGCCATCTGCAGTAACCCTCCAACATGGCAGCTCCAGTTACACTGCGCATGTGTCACACCCCAAAGCTCAAGACAGTGTCCCAACCTTGATTCAATCAGGCCTCGGGTGAGGTAGTTCTGAAGCTGAAGGTGGAGATACTCACTTTGGGAGAGGGGGGCGGGGTGTGTTCTGAAGGGCCTGCATGTGACATAGGAAGCGGAGAATCACAGTGGCTTGTTGAATCACATGATTTCTTGTCTAGGCAGCCCACAAGTAACTAGTTTCTTTCACAGTTTTCTGGGTTAGAAGGTGCTCCAGATACCCAAATGTATGCACACAAGCACTGGAAAAGTGAGTTTTCATATGTTTCCTTTAAACTGGGTGGATACCAAAATCCACCTTGAGAGTAATACCAATTGTTTTTGCCCTACTATTTTTATTTTTTTTTATCAAAGAACCACATATCATATTATACAGTTGCTCATCTTTTGTACTGATTATTAAGCTCTGGAAGTTCTCCAACAGTGTAACTTAATATTGTCCAGACAATGAATGGGCCTTTTACCACCGGAGCCTCGGCCGCCTGAAATAAGCCTAATAACTCTACTCTAAGCCTGACATATGAGGCTTAATTCTTACATATAATACTTCCACAAAGGAGAAAATAATTAGTTATTTATCTTTCCATCTGGACTTTTGCCTTGCAGCAATAAATCACCAAGACAAATTCCCTGTATGTGCAAACGTACTTGGCATTACGACTGATTCTGATTTTCTGGTTCTACATGTATGGGCAGTAGGGATGTGTGGGTGTGGGAGGTATGAACATGTATGTGAGAGAATGTAATATGTCAAATAGCCCAGCAAGATCTAAGTTGAAGGTCATTAGTTAAAACTGCATTTTATTCTTCATTTGGCCCCCACCACTTGAGTAGTAAAAGTGAAAAGATAAGGTAGAGAAGAAATTACTGCGGAAGACAGAAAGAAAGACATCATAATGAAGACGGGGGGATGGTGCGAGTTTGATTAGACAAGCTCGGAGAGGGGCTTTGTTCAGCGTAAGGGCCGATAATTACCGCTACAGTTCAAAACAAGCTCTCTCTCCAGCTGAGTTCTTCCCTTCCCATACGCCATCAGCCACATGCTCTGTCACATGGCAGCCCCTTCATCGGGTCTGGGGGGCTCGTGTCACGCATCGCATCCTCATCACCCCAGATTGGTGCGGATCACCCTCTCACCCTGCAATTAGCACTCATGGTCTGCAGTAGCCACAATCAAAGCACTGCGCTCACTGTTGTGGGAAGTGTAAAGTTAAGACTCTATTGAAACTTGTATGATTGCTGTTTGAAATATAGCATAAAACATGGTAAAGGTACATGTTTGCTAACCTCATTCTGTCACTCTGGAGCTCGACATAACACAATATTTGACCCTGACTGTTGAACTGGATATAAAATATCCACTTAAATCATTCAGTGTTTTCTTTGCAGTTTTGGACATGTCTTCTGACCTTAGGTGAAATGAGAATGTCAGCTCCATCATAAAGGATTCCATTTTTTTTTTTCAAAAGGGAAAAAAAGGGAATGTTCAAACCAAGGTTTTCCATCACATTCAAAATCGAACAATACTTTTCTGATAATGTGGACAAAATACAGGCTATACATAATAACTGTTGTTCAATTAGCAGAGAGAGGGTTTACTGAGTTGATAATGAAATATTATTTATTGACAGTGGAAGCTTTAGTGAAGTTTGTGGGAGGGTTTCTTTTAGGGTAATTTTCTGCACAAACAATATAAAGTGCACAGTTCAGGCTGTTCTCCTAACCTGTTTGTAGCAATACCTGCGTAAAGTATAAGGTGAGACAAAGTCCACGCAGCGAGGTGGTGAGGGTGGAACGTTAGTCCAAAACAAAGGACTTTCACCGAGGAGTACGCAGTGACACCAACCAACAAAGTAGTTGTTTTGCTTAAACTTAAGCAAGAATTTCAAACCTACTTATTTTAACTCAACCATATTTTCCTAAACCTCACCAAGGAGTTTTGTGTCATGAACAAGGTAAGGGCTTGTTCAGGTGCACTGATCGCTCGCATAGTTGGACATTTGTAGGAAAACACACAGAAAATAACAATGAACTTTGGTAAGATCTCATAGAAATTGTTGTATGTGTGGTACATGTGGTTTTGTGTTGCATGGTTCATTTATTAGATCCAGAGTCAATTTTGGATGAATTCAGCAAAGACAGCAGTGTTTTCTCTTGTGAAGGAGGCTCATGGGTGTTGTAGATTGCTTTGACAGACTTATGGAAATTTCTCAGGAAACAATGACTCAGATCTGGCCCTAGATATACTGTAGGTGTATGCAAGGGGCCCATCAATCCAAATGACGGGAGAAAAAAAAAATGATCTGCCACTTTTTCTTACTTACTCTGTTTTTAATACTAGCCACACTTAGACTGACATGAGTGAGTGAGCATGTGAGTGACACGTGATACGATTAAAATATAATGTGTCGTGTCAAAAACAACAATGCCCTTTAGGGCCCAGGGAAGCAAAAGGAGGGGCCAAGGTTCTGGCCTTAGACACCGAATTGGTCAGGGCCGGTTCGGTCACAGCTCTACAGACCAATCTAATATTCCATGTGTACCTCACTTGACAAAACCCATCTTGCAAATCATAGAAACACCTCCTAAACGTATGTTCATATCCGTCACAACCCATGCATAAGGTCTATGTCACATGGATTCGAATCCCATTTGCAAATGGTAAAATTTTAATCAGCTTCAGATCACAACCTACACAACCATTCTTGTATAGTCTGGGCTTATTCCACAGATTTTTGTCAGCTCATTGCACTATTCTTTTACAGAATCAGTCTGTAATGACAACTTCCCGGTATACAAGAATCATGAAATGAAGTAATACTGTTGTTTAATTTAGTTCCGGGGGGAACTAATGACAGCAGAGCTCACACAGATGTTCCATATCTGTGTAAGGGAGGAATTACAGCCATCTTCTTTGGGACTGACTGTTTTAATGCAGTACTCTTATTGATCAGCATTCATCCCTCATCCACACTGGATTTTAGGGAGACACAGCCCATGGCTGCCATAGGGCTGCCAGACCTAAAGAGAAATTGCCGTGGGAGCTCTGCTATCCCCCATCCTCACTGGGAGGTTTCAGACGGCGTCGCCACACAGGCTGTTTACAAATCAGGATTTACGCCATTTGTTTGTACATACCAATAAATCACGTCTGAGTGCATGTGGATGACCATGAATCTAAAACAGGAGTAGATCTCTAATTGCCTCCCACAGGGCTGGAACAAGTATATAACATGGGTTTACCTCCCAGGGTTTAATATTAGACCACCGGGAATAAATGCTTTGTTTTTAATTGCTATGTAACCGTGACTTCTGGGAGATTTTCATTTCTTGAGACCAAGAAGTGAACTTCCTGAGTGCCAGAGGCAAGGCTGTGGATTCATCAACTACGTATATAACTTCACATTTGATGTCAATGTTTTGAAAATGCTAATTTCTTCAGAGTCCCTGCAGAGAGAAAGGAGGTGTGTTCTAACTTGGGGATATCTCCACCAGAGCAGCCTCTTGGACCTCAACCAGTCCGGGTTCAAGGTGGGTCACTCGACTGAGACAGCCCTCCTTTCAGTGATAGTCGCTTCACGCCGCGAGAGCGAACTCTCTCTCCTCTGTCCTGATTCTCCAGGACCTGTCTGCAGCGTTTGACACAGTGAACCACCAGATCCTCCTCTCCAACCTCAAAGGGATGGGTGTCTCAGGCTCAACACTCTTCCTGTTTGCATCTTACCTGACAGGTCGATCCTACCAGGTGACATGGAGGGAGGCCGTGTCGGAACCACGCATGCTGACTGCGGGGGTTCCACAAGGTTCAGTTCTGGGCCCCTTTCTCTTCTCGCTCGACACAACATCTTTGGGTTCTGTTATTCGCTCGCATGACTTCTCTTACCATTGTTATGCTGATGACACCCAGCTGGTCTTGTCATTTCCCCCCGGTGACACTCAAGTGGAGGCACGCATTGCTGCGTGCTTGGCTGACATCTCGAAGTGGATGACGACACACCACCTCAAGCTCAACCTGGACAAAACCGAGCTACTGTTCCTCCCGGGGAAGGGTTGCCCGCACCGAGACCTGTCCATCACCATTGATGATACCGTGGTGACGCCAACTCTGACTGAGAGGAACCTGGGTGTGACCCTGGACGACCAACTGTCGTTCTCAGCAAACATTGCATCGGTTACACGCTCCTGCAGATTCCTGCTTTACAATATCAGGAGGATTCGCCCCTTCCTCACTGACGAGAGAGTGCAGGTTCTCATCCAGGCTCTTGTCATCTCCCGCCTGGACTGCTGCAACTCACTACTTGCTGGAGCCCCGGCGTCGGCCATTAGACCTCTGGAGCTTGTCCAGAAAGCTGCAGCTCGTCTGGTGTTCAATCACCCAAGTTCTCCCACACAACTTCCCTTCTTCGTTCTCTACACTGGCTCCCTGTAAGAGCATGCATCCTTTTTAAGACTCTGGTGCTAGCCTACAGGGCAGTGAAAGGAACAGCTCCTTCCTATCTCCAGGCCATGGTCAAGCCCTACACCCCCGCTCGACCACTGGTCCCTGTGGCCGATCGACCCGGTCACGGCTTTTTTCTGTCCTGGCCCCACAGTGGTGGAATGAACTCCCCACTGACGTCAGGACAGCAGAGTTGCTGCCCATCTTTCAGCTCAGGCTGAAAACTCACCTCTTCAAGAACTACTACCCTGAGCCTTCCACACAGCACTTATTGTGTTCGTATTAGTTAGTTTCTGCACTGTACTTTTGCTCTGGTTTATGCTCTTATGACTTCTGGTGACTAGTATTTCTCTTAAATACCTAAATGACTGTAATGTAATGTAATGTAATGGATGAAATGATCCAACAACAGAACTAAACGCGCCTCTAAAGACAGATCTTCCAAAGTAAAATGTCCCTCGGACGAGGGTTAAATGTCACATTCCCTGAGGTGAAGCCAGTGCCTTTTGAGGATGGATGGAAGGGAATATTATATGTGTCTAATGGAGAAAGAGATATCGTCTCAAGGTCACAAAGTGAGACCACGGTATCTGTAATAGACAGAAGGACTCTTAGAGGAGAGGAGGAGGTGGAGGAGCAGAGAAGATGGTTTAAATTCCTGTCCTTGGGGAAATCTCCATCCATCTGGGGAGTCGCTGAGAGTGCAGCCAATTCACATGCTCTCACAGGCCCTTAATTTAGGGAAACATATGCCGCCGCTTAGGCCTTTTGGAATCTGTGCATGTGACAGAAATTGGTGTTTTGGTGAACATAAGCTGGTTGACCAGAGGAGGCATTAATAATGGTATTTACAAGTGATACAAGTACATGTATTACTCTTTCCTAAATGTGCTCTCTCTTTTAAATCTCACTTTATGTATTTACACTTCATAATTGCCTCTGCAACACATAAAAATACAAGTTAGTCAGTGGCACCAACTGACGGCATGTCAATACATTTTTACAGCAATCTTTTGCCGTTTTGTATGTACATGTGTGTGTATGTATAAGTGTGTGTGTGTGTGTGTGTGTATATAT
>NW_022280068.1:579318-591687 GCF_004355925.1 Anarrhichthys ocellatus | reverse complement strand
GTGGTGACATCTTAACACACCCAGATGCTGCGGCGATAGCGCCACAGTGTCTAGTTTACAGTTAACTCTATACAGTTTCTCAGGCTTAACTCTATCCTACTGCAACACACTGCGGCACTAAGAGAAGTTCCCCCCTACTGTGGCAGCCCCAGAGGGGCGCAGAAAATTGTGGAGTGGGCTATTTCAGTAATTTCGGTCCCAGCCCCCACCATGTGCATCAGAGTCCGAGGAGCAGATATGGTCCGAATTGTGAATCCACCCACACTGCATGTCACTCTCTATAACACAGAAACTGTGAGCGTGCTATCTACGCCGACCACACATACAGTACATGTGCACAACACACACCTACACATAGCCTTGCAGAAAATATTGCACACATATTACAGTGGAATGGAAAACTTCAAATACAATTATGGAGTCACTTACAGAATCAATATACTGTGGATAACAACAGTTATTAGATATTCCTACGTTCCCTTTGCACTTATTTCAGACTGCTTCCAGTCACGCTCCTGCTGTAATTATCTATAATCTCATCTCAATGTTGCATCTAAGGTTTTGAGTTTGAGTGGGAGCTCGGCATGTTGGCACACTCATTGTCTGCCTCCTGATGGAACACTTTCCACTCGGCTAAATTACCCACTCCATGATGACTCGATGCAGCAGAGCAAAAAATTATGCTCCCTGGGCTCCCGTGTATTTAGATTCTTTCAAATGGATACCCCCCCCCCCCCACCCCCCCTCATGCTGCATACCCAAGCCGCGACAGGAATATAGCCTGTAACGGATCAAGGCTACTGGCTATCCAAATGATAAGAAAATCGAGATTTATTTTGTATCTGACAACGTGTGCGCATGTGTACTACGGTGACCAGACGTTCCGGTTTCAAGATGGGTGTTCTGCGTCCCAACAAATATCACGCTTGTCAACATTCTCCTTTTCCGTGCTGACATACACTGTAGTCATTTTTTTGTCCCACTCATTATTACCTAAACCGCCGTAAAAACCTCAAACAATGTACCACACATCTAAATTCAACAGTGATTTGTCTGTTTGTGTGTCAATGTGTTGTTGTCAAGCCTGTTGATATGAAAGGTGCAACTCCTTCTGACTGAACCTGTCTGTACGCTAACAGTATTTCCTGTTCTCCAGGAGGCTTTTGTAAAGCACCTGGTCTTGTGTCGAATACTGTGACACCAGCACTACGTTTGCACCTGCATTTATGCACAGGTGGGTAGACGCTCACTGAATTCGTACCAAATCCACCATTATCACAAAATGTTCCAGAGCTACTAACTAGATGCTCATTCAACTAAAGTGCTGAGATGGGTTCTTGCTTTGGCAGGGTGTCATTCTCATTCAGTCACTGAACATGTTTGTGGATGCGTTGCGGTAATTCAGTCCATTTGAGAATATTACCATTACCGGAAAGAATGAAATTACACATTAACTGTACTGAGAAATGAAATTGCTCTATTACCAAACAGGGACGATTTCAATTTAAATGTCCACGAACAACTAGGTTGCAGTCCTTGCCCAAACTCACAGAATCATTAATCATTAAGCAGTTTTACTTTTGTCACTTCCCTCTCTGTCATTGATCGGTTTGACCCGTCACCAGTCTCCCCTCCTATATCAACCCTTGCTCTGGGGGCCCATCAGTCTGTGTGCAGGCAGGAGGGAGGTGACCGCGCTTCCTCTGACCTTTTGACCTTGTGTTGACAACTCAGCCGCCTCAAGTCGCAGGAGTGACTCAAGCGTGTCAAGGTTGGCATGGCGATGACATAAGAAGTTATATCACAGGGATGTATTGGAAGGCTTCTCCCACTTCTGTATTAACATTCTATGGACAGGAGGTTAAGACATGGCAGACCGGATGCAAAATATGCCAATATTATTCTGCTATGATTAGGGCTGAAATGACCCCACACCCATTTTATTGAACAACACATCTGCGTTGAAATTGGCAGGAAGAGTGCGAGGTAACGTTAGCTGTTAGCAGCCAGTTTGCAGCACAGTCATACTTGACTAAATAAGGGAGCTAACGGTTAACATTGACAGAGATCCCGTTGAGTGACATTATGATGTATGCAAGCTCTGTTCAGTAAAAATGACTTTTTGGTGACGATAACGTTATCATGTGTTCAAATGTAATCTTACATTATTTTATGGTGAGAAAGTTCAATAAATCCAGTTGTTTGAAGGAGATGTTTTCATAGCCACATAAATAGATATCCGAGATGAATTATAATCTGTTTAACTTCTTAATATTAGCTCTAAACAGATTATAATGCATCATTAAGTTAAGTTGTGTATGACAATAATATGATAACATTTTGAATTTTTGACTGTTTAAATGGTTGTTCTTAACGTTCTCTTCTTCTTGGCATTGGTTTTGTCGGATTAATGGATGGAATGATAAATGATCTATAGCTGCAGTCCTAGCTACGATACATTTTTCATGCAGATGGAACGACGGATCAAATGATCACATTCTATGTTGAGATAACTAATGATTCTGACTATGACTCTCACAGCAATAGATCTTCAATCCATATGATGATCTCACTGCTGCAATGAAAACAGGCAATCATCATTTCATGTGTTTAAAAGTCCGATGCAACCTTCACCACATCATCCCCTCTCTCTTTCTCCTTTCCTGTCACTCATGTGTCAGGATGCAAAGCACAGAGATCCTAAAAATAAAACAGCCCACAGATAGTCAAGTGGTAAATTCCACATCTGGGGCCCCACTGGCCAAGGACGGAATCCCACCACAACTTTTTCTCTTGTTTGACTGCTGTATCTGCCTATATCTAGTCACTCATGTGCCTACTAAAATACTATTAATTGACTAATCATTTTGTCTCTGCTTCTTCTTCTCTGGAACATGATTTTCGTTAGCATTTTCAAGGTGGGTCAAAACTGAAAAGTTTATCCTCTGGGAAGTATGAAAGTTCTCTCTAGGTTCATCTCTATTGACAGTCTCTGCTTGTTACATGCATGCTATGTATATTACAAATACACGTCCAACCTTGGTTTACTTAGTCTTCATATTTACCATAACAAAAATACTTTTTACGTTTTAGGAAAAGGTTGTGGTTTGGGTGAAAATAATTACGTTTGTTACATAATTGGCGTTGGTGAAGTAGGTAAGTCACAGGACAAAACACAGGTAAAATGAGTCCACATTGATTTGGTTTCACATGGGACACGGTTCCCCCAGGAGCAGTCTCCTGGGGGAAAGTCCTAAATTAATTTGATCCATCCGAACTTCCACTCCCAGTTGTTCTACTCAGACTTTTCAGTCTTTGTACTATCTCAGTTGCTCTGAGCGTCTAATAATGACGTGGATGTTTTTAGTATTAGCAGTTTGTGCGTCTCATACAGATGCTAAAGGGTGCATCGGTGTCAGAGGGGCAAGGACCAAGTGTCTGTTTGACGAGTTGGGAGTGAGAACGGGTCGCTCTGGGAGTCATTACTGGCTGCCCTGGACCAAAGGATTGGACGGACAAATGGACAGACAGACAGACTAACCAACACCTCAAAGCATCTCTCTTTAGGGGAAATGAATGAAATGACTGAGACCTGAGACCACAGCTTCTCGAGGCATACAGCTGCTGAGATTTGGCTCCACCTAAATTCCCTCTCCAAGTGATGGCTAAAACTAAAGCTCCTTAAAAGCAGAGTGAGGCAAGTGAGAAATATCTACTAGCCGGATTATCTCCCTTGTAGCAGCCTGCTCGACAAATGCTTTTCTATCTGGTAAACCATGTAGCTTCAAATTCAATTAGGGCCACATAAACATTTTCATGTGTGGCAAGTGAGCTGTGAAAGGGCAGCAAACAGGCTCAGGCTGCAGCTGGGAGAGACGAGCAGGGCCCGATCTACTTCTGAGCAACAGAGGGAAGAGATTTGAGACGCACTGTAATATTTAGCATGCGCCGAACTAGCTGCTGTGCGTGAGTCCATGGGAACGGCCGTGTCTCTTCATCACTCAGCGATCCATCTATCTGACTCTGTACGCCTCCCCCATGCCCTCTCTCATCACACACAGACACAGAGTAAACACCAGATCACTTGCTTTTAGTCACAATCACAGAATCGTTTTATCTGCCGAATAGCGTGACATTTGTCTTTGCAGGATTTGTCCAGTGGCATCAATCCACTTACACTCTACATATACAGCGTGCAGCCTATTTATCATTTAGCATCCATGTGCATTGGAGCTGTACAGGGCACAATGTGGCTAAAGCTCTAAAGTAAGGGTAATGAATAATCAGTGGTCTCTCCCTCTCGCTCTACTTCTCTCTCTGTCCTCCTGTCCTGCAGCTTATATTACACCATTATTCTTTAGGCTACCCACTCCCTCTAGTGATGGACAAAGGCACTGCCTGAGGAGCAGCCAGCAGGCAGGCAGGCAGGCAGCAAATGTGGGACCACAGGAACGATGGGAAGAGTCGGCTTCCTTTTAGCTACAGCCTGGCTGCCGGTGGAAAACACATTGCTGGGCTGAGAGGAAGAGTTGTTTGACGAGAACACACAAAACGGTCACTTGTGCGTTAAAATGACCAACTGAGTGCGAGTGCTATGCTGTGTTGCAGGAAAAGTGTAAAGAGCCACCAAAACAAAACAGGAGACGCCTACAGGAACAGGCAGAAGACAAACACAAAAACACACACACAGACGCACACAAACACACTTGATTAAACTGCTCTCCGCTGTGAGAAAGCATTTGTATTTAAGTGGTGCAATGTGATAATTACCTGGGCTGGGTTTCTTCAGAGCTGCATGCTACTCTGTGTGTTTCCAACAAGGCCTAGTTTTCCTCGGGCCCCCTCTCCCCTCATCCATCTCACTGGTCTGGATACTGTAGCGATGCCTTCACTGGTGGCCCCTCCTCGGCGAATGTTAATAATCATACACAGCCTCCACTTTCCTATCTGCATTCCCAGCACTTATCAGCGTGATATCGTCTTTGAATGATAAACGCTGTGAGCGGGAAAACAACCGGGTCAGTTGTTTCAATAACCCCTCAGTTATTATATCAGATTCTGAATCCATGTGCTCGATGCTGAATGTATAGATACATAATGAGTAGCTACATGCACAGAACAAATAGTCAGAATTCAATGCACTGAACTAAACATAAATCACACATTGAAGTTGGTCATTTAAATTTCATCATGTCTTTACACTGACATGTTCAAACTTAGGCACTGGAATGAGATCCATCCCCTTCAAGATAATTGATATTGTATGGGCAGACCACACAATGAAAATGGGCCATTATTCATAAATCTGAAAAAATTATATAACTGACTTACTTTTGAAGATTACACAATAACGTATTCATTGTTAAAGGGACAGCGATGGTCAACCCAGACTACGCGGGCGTTGTTATAATGTTGGCCCAGACATGATGAACCCCGCTGTGTGTTTTGTCTGACACGCGTTATGTCGTCGGTTGCTAAATGCCTGGATCCACCACTGAACACGTTCAGTGGTGGATCCAGGTGTTTCTAGAATAAAGATGTGCGCATCGATGTTGGCATTTTACAGCTTTCCTCTATTTTTTTCTGTCATGATTGTGAAAAGGTCAAGCCTATAGGCCCATGCTCCTGCTATTATATTGTGACAATGTGATAATGTGTCATAATTAAAAGGGCTTTGGCACATGGCTACCGTCACTAACGTGCTGTGTGAGTCAAGGGGAGCCATTTGTGCCGTGTGTGTGTGGGTCTAAATGTTAGCAAACCATTGCATACTTAGGCATCCAGTGAACACTACATTAATCCAATCAATTAGCTTAATAGGCATGACATGTGTTAACAAAGCACAATTAGAATTCTGAAAGACAGTAGCATCTAGTTGGAGTCATGTTTCTAGCCATCTGACTGAATGCAAATCTAATATTCACTGAAGTTTTAGTTCTGTTTTTATTTCTATCGAATACTGCCGTAGATGGGTCCAATGCGATCTCATCCCCACTCGTCATATTTTGCGCACCTTTTTGTGTAGCATCTTGATGCTGAAGGTTTGAGTGTGGTTATTTAACCCAGAGTTGACGTTGTGAAACCAGGGCGGTCAGGTTTAGGCAACAAAGCTATTGATTGGTCAGGGTTTAGACAACGTCATGGTTTGGCTGAAATAACTAAGATTGTGATGCAACGTCAACTGGCCACTGCCACATTATCGTCATCTGATTTCTCGTTAATGTCTAAAAGTCCCTAAACCACAAGGAAATACGGCATCCAAAAAAAAGTCTCACTGTGTCTGAACTGGTACCTGCCTTATTTTCACTGTAGCCTGAAGGCATGTGACACACAAGGAATAATACTGAGCACCATTGATTGTAAAGGCCCCACTATCAGTCTCTCTATGACAGGACTGGGGCAGCACTGTGGCTAGCTTCACTGAGAATTACTGGGATTTAGAAGGTTTAAGCTTCTAATTCGGGGCGAGAAGTAGCCTGCAGTGTGATGTGCCCGGTTCCGGGAAGACTAAATGCACTTTTGATCAACAAAATACACTGCAATGTGGGTGAATATTCAAGAGGCTTCATTACAACTATGACAAGAAAAGGTGATAAAGTGTTACATTAATAAAGAACAAGCCCTCATCGATGCTGCCTTTTTATGTGCTGCTCTCAGCACGACGAGCCACACTGCAGAAAAACCACCGGGCTGTTGACGCAGGTAAAAAGAGGCTCACAAGCTGGAGCACGTAAAAAGTGTCCGACTAAGGGTATTTATTTAGTTACACGCCTGTTACCACTCATTACTCAACATTACTGCTTGTATTCAGTACAAACCCCCTACGCCATGAATAAAATGTGGGAACAAACAGAGGAAGAAGGAAAACAAGCGGTGAGGGTCGAAGCGGGGCCGCTTGGGGATGACTTTATTACAGCTGCAGGAAAAGCCTTTGAGGTTTATGTAAAGGAGGGGAGACGTCATCTCTTACTTTTCATTATTGGTTAACTGTTTATGATTTCATATCTATTTGCAGCAGGTTCTTTTGCTGAGGTGTTTATATTTTGACCTGTTTACTTACTACAAACAAATTTTCCCTGAGGAAATGAATAAAGGTGTGTGTGTGTGTGTGTGACTGTCTGTCTGTCCTGGTTAATCTCTCATACTACTGGACCCTGATACTTTGTGTTTAATGATATCATTTTTTTTTAATTAAACTATTTTATGGACTGTTTTCTACCATCATTGACTGCTCACTCCTCACTCGTCTCCAGCAATTGACCAGTCTAAAAACGAGCCTCACCAGTCTGTTGTTTGCTCTCGGTTTAAAGCAACTGCAGTCTAGTTTCCAGAAATGCAGTCATACCTTGCAGCAAACAGAGGCAAGTGGATTTGAATGCAGTGTCCTCCCATCATCTCGGCACTGGAAACAGACTGACGCTGACTAGCAGCTACCTCATTCGTCTGTGCATTGGCTAAACAAACTAGATTACAGGTGGCCAACGTTTGTTGTCAGATCCTGGTGACAAATCTCAAAGATCCTTGAAAGCAATTATCAGCTGAAACAACATAGAATACAAGCAGAAAAATAGAAACTGCTGTCATGCAATCAGCAGAAACAGTGATGTAATAAATGCTACTTTTGTCATTTTCTTTTTTTGAATTTTAGCAAAGCAATCTACACTCAAGGTCAAGTAAGATCAGTTTTCTTGGAACCTTTTTTGAAACTTTCTACAAAGTAATATCAGTTACATAGCATAATATATCTTTAGGTTGATAATATCAGCTACCTGCTCACAGAGGAGTTGATCAATATAAAAGACAACGTTTCCACTTTTAGGTTCCCTCAGTTATATAGTGTCTCTATAAATGTTAAAGTTCACAACTCAATTTTGACTTTGGAAACAGCAGTTCCAAGGCTACTTACGGTCCACTTGTGTGTTATAGCTTTTGACCATAGCACCAGGTCATATTTGTTTTTGATTAAAGTTGAGGTTGTGTCAGAATGATGTGAGTTACTTTCACGTGCCAGACAAGTTTCGTCATTTTAATTAGGGTGGGATAAGTGAAAAAAATGTTTGAAACGTTTTACTTCATGAAAATAAATCACAAATTGCAGTGGTCCTATTGAGCAGCTGTTAAGGTAACAATTATTTTAAATCCATTTTTAAAATGTTGGTTCTTGCCTTAGCCCTTCCTCATGCGGATATATAGGGGATGTGATCACACACAACAAAACAAAAGGTCAAAAGCTAGTTTAACGAAACTAAATGGCTCCTTCAGTACCATGGATAGCGCCGCTCACCTAGGCATGCCAGAGGACTTATTTGTAAACTTCAATACAAAAATAAAGTAATATAGACCAGAGGGGGGAAGCCCCCCATCACCCCCTCAGGCAAATACACCCTGATTATAACGCAGCCCAATACACCATCGCCACACAAGTACAGCCCCGATGTGTACCATGCAAATGTGTCAACACAAGTCTGAACTAGAAGCATTTAGCATGAGTGCATATCTTTATGTCTGGCAGTGTGAGTGTCACCCCTGTTCATTGAGGAACTAAAGGGATCGTTAGTGATTTACCTCGGCCTATCTTACGCTGCACAGTATTTTCCTCTGCAGGATTATGTGAGAGCACTGTGCTTTCTGCTCCAGGGAAAGCTCCACCCACAGAAAACACCTTTACAAGAGGATTAATAATTCATTGATATCCATGACCACTTACAATCTCCTTTATATAGCAGGCTTATATTAGTACCGTACCCATCAAGCAATTCAAACAACTCTCAACGGTGTCATTAGAATTGTAAAAGTAGCTCAGCATGGAGGATGAGTAAATGAGAGACAATAACTATGTTTGATGGAAATTAAATGCAATTGCTGAGTTTCACGCCATATACTATGGACAGTCAAATGTTCAGTCACGTACGGCCACTGCTGGAGTGTGTTGTGCAGCTTGAGAGAGGTATTAACAGGAAATAGAAATCCAAAAATCATGAGCATCTACCTCCCGCCGCCATCAATGACAGATGCTCACACAATCCGTTTGGTAATGGGGGGGTGTTTAGGCAGGTTATCTCCATTAAAATCCAAATAGAAATAAAGCAGCAGTTCTGATTGTGAAGTTAATGCGGCGTGGACCCATTTTACAGCCACTTTCAATCTCTCATAGATAAACCAGTAGATCACTTTAATTAGACTATGTGTTAATTGAGTGCAGGTCCCAAGGGTGTTATGTGTCAACATTAGTCTCCATCAGTGACAACATCCTCCAGGCACGACACCATTCGCTCCGACCGAGAGTGAGGCGTGATACTGAGAATGATTGAGGGCCTGTGTGTGTGTGTGTGTGCGCGCGCGTGTGTGCGATTTTGTGTCTGTGCCTGTACAAGTGTATCTCTGGGTGCCTGTGATTTTGTAACCTAGTATAAGACGTATCAATGCATGGGAGGGACAGTGTCTGCTGAAGGAGGGCAGAGAGAGAGAGAGAGAGAGAGAGAGAGAGAGAGAGAGGGAGAGAGAGATGCGAGGCCTATCGCTTCTCTGTGGTCTGACATTATTATTACGTGCTCATCGCCCCGGCCCGCTGGACCCGGCTAGTTCATGTTTGGGAAATGGCAAGGGACATCAACATTACAAAGTATCGCACTTGGCTCAGAAAAAAAATTATAACAATAAAACAAAATGTGGATAAGGTCAAGATGCACTTTGCCTCAGGGAGTTTGAACTCTCAGACTGAAATCTCAGTTTTCCTTGAATCGTCCACATGTGTTGTGCATCATGAGGAAGACAGTGAGCAGAAGACGTGCTGCCGGGAAAGGTGGTCCCCTGCATTCTCTGAGTACCCCAGATGGGAAAAAAGGCATTTAATAGAATGGAAATGAAACTAAATTAAATTTGATACTGGGATGTACCAATGTAATTAACACACACACTTCTCTCTACCTCACACTCACAGATAATGTCAGCACCCTTGCACTGGCGAACAGGATCAGTGGCCAAGCGTATGATTATACTCAGCTCTCTGAAGTCGTAGCGAGGTGGCTTCCATCAGTGCCTCTGCCACCGTGGCAATCATACAGGGAACATAACGAGGCCATTAGGTTTGGCGAACGCAGCCTTAAAGCCTCTTGTCCGACCGGCTGGGTTCCCACTATGCACGTGCTCATAGCTTCAAAGCTTTTAGCAGCTTGATGTGATCCAAGATCCGCGTTGTGCTGCAGCAGCAGGTGCAATGCATCCTGATTGGATGGCTTCCTGAATGGCTTCCTTAATGCGGTGGCGTTTCTGTGCTGAGGACAGTTTTAACATTATGTGACACTTTCAAGTGCATCCGGTGACCTTTAACGGGAGTTATCGAATGCAATCTCAAATTGTGCTGACCTGGTTAACTTCCTTTTTAAAGGAAAGAGCTGGATCTTTGTGTATGCAGTGATGGGTGCTTTTGATGACTGTATGTCCTCGTCTAATGTTCTGTTCTTTAATGTTGCTGTATTTTACTTGTTAAAATGATGTGGTTAGCTATACTGCTTCCCACACAAAGACCTTTGTGCAAACGCGGCTTTTCATTCTGGAAGGCAGAGATCAGCACTACACGTTACGGTGTCAGAGATGGAATGACCTACCATACATTATCTTACTCATAAATACGTGGAATTTGAAAGCTTAGGCATTACAAAGCATAAAGGGACATATCATGCTTTTAAAAGCAAACTGCATGAAATCAGGAGGTCAAGAGCGAGCCTCAGCCCAACCCCTCACTGCAGCCAAGGGTTTAGCTCTCAAGGCCAGTTCAAGACAGATTCTCCATTCATGTTTTGAGGCACATGGGTTCTTGCCACCAAATCATTCTCCCAGTGCAAAAAAAACCAAAAGAAAGGATAGGGAAAAAATCTGTAGACACTAATTAGAGGAGGGAGGAGAGATCGAGGGATAAGGGAGAAATGGCCCGCTGGAAGGGTTTCAGTATTGATGATAGACTCTTTTTTTCCCTCTTTCTTTTTGCTCCAGAGCAGAGGAGAGAGAGAAGAAAAGAAACAACTTTATAATGTATTACCATCAGTAATTTAGGCTGAGGAGTGAGATGGGTTGATGGAAAGTGAGTGGGAACAAGACCTGGCCCTACATCCTAAATCATGTCCCCCGGCAAACAGACACCATGGATGGAAATACTACAGAGGGCTCTGTCCTTGTTGGCGAGTCCCTGGGCTCTTTCTATACTATGTACTGATGGCCATGACATGCACATAGCAGCCAGCGGGGTTGATAAAGTATTCGAAAACATCCTCTTTGCAAGATGTCAGATTCTTTCAAAATGTGTTGACTGTGTTTCAAAAGACACCCTGTAAAAAAATGTGAGAATGGTATTTCTACTTGTCTTCAGCATTAAAGGACTCACACATTCCCGGAACATGTGTGTTTTTGCTGCAAGACATTTTTCCCATCAGAAAACCGCAACTACTGAGAGTCTGCATGTGTTCCTCCAGTCCTCAAAAGGGATATCAAACACACACAGCTCTATTGATGACTTGCCAGATATGACTGACCTGTGCCTGCATGAGTTCTCATGAATATAAAAGACCACTCAAGTCAAGCTCATGCAGGCACCGTCTTAATTTTCCTCACCCACCCTCCAAAGAGAGTGCCACGTGGATGTGGTCTCCATGACGTCACCCATTGTTTTGTGGACTGCTGGCTTGATGCCTCGAGTTCAGATTGTTGACCAGCGCCATCTTGTTTTTTTGGAACCAGAAGTGACAACGCCGTGGTATTGACCTGTATAATCAGAAGGTAGCCCTGCCCTAAAGCATACCCTGCTTTATGGTCTATTTGTCTCTAAATGGACCATCACTTACTAAATGAACATCATGCTGTATTGAAGAATAGTCAACAGTCCTGAACTATCAACAAAACATGGCGATATTTTTGGGTCACTGTTTTTATATAGAAACATCATTCATTATAGAAGCTGTTGGGAGAAATTGTCACAGTCCCATTAGAGGAGATGAATGCTTCAAGATCACACTTGAAGAGGCACTGCTAGTGCTATCCATTTTGTATTCAAGCTGCCAGTCACAGAGCCCTTATGCTCATGACTGCAGAGGGTAGGGGGGGGTCACTTCATCATTTATTATATTCATGGGCATAATTTCACTGAAGCATCCCGACACTGGTTAGTCTCAATATTGTAACATCTACATTCTCAGTTGATCTAAGGTTAAGGCATTGGACCTGCGTAAGCCCAAGGCAGAGACATGAAGACACGATGACAGGCACAGAGATAGAGAGGCAGGGGGCGTTGGGTAGAGACAGCTAGTTGGACAGGTACAGAGAGACTGTGAGAGTGCATTAGCCTTGTGTACACGCCTCAGAGGACACACCATCCCC
>NW_022280068.1:560321-579218 GCF_004355925.1 Anarrhichthys ocellatus | reverse complement strand
CCCCCCCAGGGAACCCACAGCACCATCAAGTCCTCCCAGAGGTAGTCACAGTACAAGACACGGCCGACCAATCTGACTCAAATAAGGGTGGCAGATAGACCCAAGAGGTTGTGACTGTATGGCCGATTTAGTGGCAGTCAACCACATCTGAGATTCATTTACATTTATGTTTCAAATATTTAGTCCAGAGGAATGCAATGGTTGAGCAGCTTGGAGTTTGGTATCTTGACTAAAGGTCAGTGGAATAGGGCACATGACTAACACCTATCCAATGACTGTCATTTTCCAGCAAAGTGAAAAGTGCAAATAACATCAAGTTTAACTAACGCTGTATGTCACTGTCTTACAAAACCGGCCCATCTGAGCCATTTCTGATCTGGTTTCTACTTGGCTTAGGATAGAAACTAGGGCTGTCAAAACTGGTCAAAAAGGATGTTTGATGATACTATTGTTTATTATTAATGATTTTTATTATTATTTGAAGGGAAAATATATTGTTACTTTGACAGGCCTAATTCTCAGACGCTTTGTACACCCAACCAACCTCACTTAGCAAAACCTACCTAAAGTTTTTTTTAAAGGAAGTTATATGATGATTATGTCTTGTAACAAATGTCCCCCGCTGGAATAGAACCAGTGGTATTTATGTCCAAACGTTGGTTGTTTGGTAAGACACTTTAAACCACCTGAGGCATCGTGTTGGTCTTGTGGTTGTCATTTTGGTGAGGATGGTTTCTATATTACAGTCACAGGACAAATGAAAGGACACACAAAGCCTGCAATGGAAGGTGAACAGACAGTGAAGGTTACGGTGGCTGAACCAAGCTGGTCATCCATCTAACCAGCTAGTCATCCTGTTAGTCAGCCACTCACTCTTATGCCAACTTGACTACTGCTGCAGTTAAGTTAGAGGACTTCAAGCTCAATCTCCCTGTACTCCATTCATCACCCGGACAAGTACCAACGGCCAATGAAGATTAAGTAGCAGATCTCCTCTCTTGAGGATGCTCTCGAGGCCGGGCCTGACTTCCCTCGCTTTGCCACGAAAGAAGAAAAGACTTTGAAATAAAGCCCTGAGTTTTCAAGATAATTATTAAAGATTTGAAGCTGAGGGGGCAGTGGCACAAAATAACCTCTTCACCCTTTCCATCCAACACACATTCATGCAGTCACACACACACACACACACACACGAGTGTGAGCACACACCAACATGTTCCCCTCACAGTGCCTCAGTCTTCACTGCAGGATAAAAAAACAAGTTCATGCACCGTGTCATAATCAGCTCAGACAAGACTGAATATGTGGGATTTCTTTTTTTTTCAGATGGAATAAAGCGAGAGGAGCAGCCACAACAACAAATTAAGCTTGTGAAACCACAAAGAAGAGCCCATCGGCTCCCTGTGAGCTTGCATGGTTGTGTAAATGACTTTGATTCATTTTGTCTCATTATTCTCTTCCTATGAGGACCCCCTTGTGTAAGAGGGGAAAGATTTTCATCCATTTCATTTGCAAAACGGGCCAGAATGTGGTCAGTGTCATTTTAGAGAGAAGGAAGTGCTACTATTTACTGCTGTAAGGATTTACACATGTAGAGACAGCAGGTTGACGCTGTCTTTGACCTGAACAGTTAGCTTGTGTCACACAAAGGACTGCATGATGCCCTTCTGTACACACACACACAGCCACACACACATATATATATATATATATATATATATATATATATACGATAAATGCAACATCTTCAGAATTAAAGGAATTGCTCAATGGAGAGCAATCATTTATGACTGCCTCTTTCCCCAATCAATTAGTTCGGATGAAAACCCTGGCATCATTAGGGCGGTATGAATCATGGATTCGCATATCTCTAATTCGGTGCAATTATTTCTGAAATATTTTCCCACTAAAGCTATAATTTACTACAAACTAAATATAATAGACAAAATGCACGGCTTTCAGATCACGCACGGATAGAAACAGGTGTGGACGCATAATGTGATTAAATAGGAAAAGAAAGGACATAACAAAGTGCGAGTTCGTGCGTAATTTCTACGAGAGTCAAAGGTCGCTGCAAAAGTCTGGCATTTAGGGAACAGTGTGCGTCGGAGCGCATCTGTAGCTTCCAGTGCACCTGTTAGTGAACCGCAACTCAGCGGCACGACAGAGCACAAAGTCTCTGCTCTGTGCGTCACGGAGTTTTTGTTCACCCACCTGCTCAAATCACTTTGTTCATTCGGAATTTAGATTCGTAAAAAAGCAGCAGAATATTTAGATGAAGAAAAAAAAACATGGTTACTTACGCTGCTGTTTTGTCCAGACCAGAAAACCACCGCGTGGTTATGCGCAGAGTCCCCACTCAGAGAGAAAGTGCTGCTGGTGAGCTTGGGCTCATCTTGCCGGTTATTTCCTCTCGCTTCATCCCTGTTCCATCTGACCTCGGACCTGCCGTGCTTTTTTCCGTCAAACAATGAGCCCCGATCCTCCGGAGCGCCTGCATCCATGTCAGTCCGGCCGGTCCGCCCGTTCTCACTGAACTCGGAAAACTCAGGACCGCTTCTCTTCGCTCTACGAAGGGTAGCATCCTCACTCTTCTCGGGCTCCCCTGCCCTATCACTGCCGCGGTGACTTAATTCACTGGACCCCGATGCATCTTCCTTTGAGCCTACTCCATCCAAACTGACATGTTGATGGAACTGGGGAAGATCCTCGAGAGAAACACCTGCATCATGGTCGGCGTCCACTCCAGTATTTTGGTCGGTAACCGCGAGTTCCCTAAACTCTATTCGGATGTTTTTTAGGGTGTCCAGATCCTCTGTCGGGTTAGTGCTCATACCCAGCTTTAATTCTTCCACGTGAAGTTGAATTGGCGACGCACAAGATGCGCAAGTTATCTCCGCCTTGGTATTTCGTAGGGTTTGAGCGGCTATCACCACCCAGATACCCAGAGATAAGTGCAAGCCTGGGCAGAAGCCAGCCCAAGTCTCCATCGCTGACAGAGATTTGGGGGAGTGAAAGACCGTAGGAGACCTTATCCGACACCTTAAGTCCCTTCTCTCAGGTCGATAATGAATAACTGACGCCTCGTTTGTCCGTCCGGTTGTTTGGAAAGTGCTCTTCAGCGAAACTGTTCACGTCCAAGGATCTTTAGTCGGGAAAGCCACCACACAGGAGGGAGGAGCTGTATCGAAGCCAGCTGCCGAGTGTGCGCCCGGAAGAAAGAGGGAGAGAGATAGAGGGAGAGAGAGAGATAGGGAGAGAGAGAGTGAGAGAGAGGGGAGCTGTCCGTGGTGCTGAGTCTTCCCCTATCCTTGAGTAAGTTTTGATATTACCAACGAAAATTATCTGTATCATGCCACATATCATACCATTATCTAAAACAAAAAATGAATATATGCTATAATTAATTTGTATTCAACAATTGTATATTATGTTCTTTTTTCTCTGCAGTTTTCTAATATTATATTACCATTTAAGTTGCCGGTAAGAGCAGCATTACCCTGGATTGACGCAACAGAAATGACTCAATGAACGTATCAAATGCAGTAAAGTCATAATATGCAGTGGAATCTTTTTCATTTGTAGAACTCGATCTGATTTTTATGTTTAGTGGTATTCTACAAACCATTGCCAACACATTCCCGGTACAAATCAATTTGTTTTGTTATTTGTTTTTTTCTCTGTATTTACATCATTTTGTTTGGTAAGCTCTCTGATAGCCTATAGCCGCACCATATTTAAGGCTTACAGTTTTCTTTTGGATAGCTAACATGCATTCATTCCTGCAGTCAAAAGTCACATTGTCTGAAGTCTTGTCACAGTCTATGTGGACCAAATCCTTTTTCATTGCTTTCAAACTAAATGTATTCAAAGAGCACAATTTCCAAACTCCATGAACTCATTTCTCATTCATACTTTACATTATGTATTGGCAACACAATGTTTTCGAAACTCTTAAAAACATATTCAAAACAGAATACTGGCAAATGTTATGAATTTTTGAAGTAACCTATGAAATATATTAATAAGACAAAAGACGACGGCTTCACAATGATTTAGTCTGAATACATGGATGAAGAAGACCGGTTGGTGAAGACAGAAGAGTGGCAGGGAGAGGGAGAATGTGTGGAGGACAAAGGAGAGGAAGACCAAAAACCAAGAGCTGTGATCTATGATGAGATAAGGGCCACAATTATTGAGCATGTTGTAAACCACGGCCTCTTTTTGAGAGGTTTGGAATTTCAGGAATTTGTTTTTAATTTTGTTTCAAATCTTAATTTTGCACAAGTAAATTACTTTACGCTGGGATATATAAAAAATAAAGGATATTGAAGCAAATTGCTGGATTTTTGATTCATTGTTACATATATTTCAGTACAGTCAATAAAGGTGTTATTCCTCTTTGATAGTGAAATACTGATGTAAAAAGTAGTTAAAACTTCAAAGATAAAAGTTCATAATTTATGTGATGCTCCCTGTTGTTAGTGTGTTTTAAGTCAATGTGTTTTGAGTGAAAATGTTTCCTTCCTTTTTGAGTGTTTTGGTCGAATGAGCTAATTTTGAGACATGTATGAAGTGTTTTGGTATTTTGACTGAGTTTTGGAGCTGAGATTAACTGATTGGCCCAGATGCATGTTGGTAATGCAGAATGTAAGATTGAAAAAGCTGCTTCAGTATTGACCGATGCTTGTTAGCAATAGAAACAAACTGTAAGACCTTCCTCTTTGATTACTCTTAGAGTTAGGGCTGGCTCAGGTTTATAGTTAGGGCTGGCTCAGGTTTATAGTTTGGGCTGGCTCAGGTTTATAGTTAGGGCTGGCTCAGATTTATAGTTTGGGCTGGCTCAGGTTTATAGTTAGGGCTGGCTCAGGTTTATAGTTTGGGCTGGCTCAGGTTTATAGTTAGGGCCGGCTCAGGTTTATAGTTGGGGCCGGCTCAGGTTTATAGTTGGGGCCGGCTCAGGTTTATAGTTGGGGCCGGCTCAGGTTTATGGTTAGGGCCGGCTCAGGTTTATGGTTAGGGCCGGCTCAGGTTTATGGTTAGGGCCGGCTCAGGTTTATGGTTAGGGCCGGCTCAGGTTTATAGTTAGGGCCGGCTCAGGTTTATGGTTAGGGCCGGCTCAGGTTTATAGTTGGGGCCGGCTCAGGTTTATGGTTAGGGCTGGCTCAGGTTTATGGTTAGGGCTGACTCAGGTTGATGGTTAGGGCTGGCTCAGGTTTATAGTTAGGGCTGGCTCAGGTTTATAGTTAGGGCTGGCTCAGGTTTATAGTTAGGGCTGGATCAGGTTTTCCTCAGACCAGGCCTAGATATGCTACTACAGGCCTGGACTGCTGGAGGACTTCCCATGATACACTGAGCTCCTCGCCCTCTCCCTCTGTATACATTCATGTCACATTAATGTGCGTTACTAACTTGTCATCTTCACCAATTTGTTATTGCTGTATTTCAGATGCACCCTAAGTTTTATGGAATTGGGCCTGTTCTCAAGGACAGAGAACTTCCAAGGTAAAAGAAAGGGACTGGAGGACACTGATTGATTTGAAGGCCTCTAATTGTGCAAACAGACGTTTCACAATCCACTGTGTCTTCATCAGAGTCAAAATTGATGATAGGATGAGCATTTATATGTGTTGCTTCTGTCATTGTGGTTTGCTCCTTCGCTGTAAGAGTCCGTCTGACAGTAGGAGTGAGAAAAAAACTGGTGCTGGCGCACGTTGAGCCCCGGGGGTTGGGGGTGGGGGTGGTTTGGAGAACACTCACTGATGGATTGGCAAGAATTGGCAAGGAGTTGCACCACTCCTCGGGGGAAATGAGGCAGCGCCTAGAGGCATACGAGAGAGAGGGGAGGGAGGGAGGAAGTGCTGGGATAAGGTGCTGCCGCGCTCTGCGCATCAAGGACTGAGAAGAGCGGATGGCATGGTGATATCAAAGCAGGAAGCAGGATGTGTGTGTGTGTGTGTTTATTAGTGCATGCAGCCAAGTTACATCTGATTTGCAGGTAACGCATTAATTATTCTCAATTATAGTGGGCATGATTATATTCTATTATTTGTATCACAGTGAAATGTTTATGTATTGATAATAAAGTTAAATTGTCACATTTTGAAAGACAGGATGCAAGTCCCCTCTTGGTAAATAAAATTACCAAACAAAACATATGTCCAGTAATATTCTGGGAAAGACCTTAAAAGTACATTTTTTAATTCTATTTTTTTTAATCTTTTTTCAAGATTACCAGAAGCAGAGGTCCACACTTGGCTGGAGTAGTGCAATAATCAACTGTTGGTAATGTGTGAATGTTTGTCTGTGTGTGAGAGGAAGTAAATAAAAAGTAAAAATGTAAAATATTCAATGAAATAAGGAACATTTATTTGGACAAATTCAAGTCTGTAATCCCAGTTTTCAAAGAGTTTAATGAGCTCTCAAAATCAAAAATACTCCTACAAACAAGGAACATAAAATATCAAAAAATGTATCAACATGCCACAACCTGAGGGACAGTGAATGACCTACACGCACACACACACACACACACACACACACACACACACATTTGTTGAAATGTACATGACAAATAAAATGAGTCTGTATATATGTGAGCTATGCCTCAGTGCAGCGAGGCTATTCATTAGTGACTTAGCATGTTGTGCCCTTGTCTATCAAATTGACTGCCCACAAATCGCCCATCAGGGAATACTCAGGGGACCGTGTCTGAATTCCAAGACACAGACACTGTCCCCATGTCATCTTATATAGAGTGTATACATAATTTGTATTTTTATAGAAATTATGTATGAAATGACAGCGTGAAAACAATCCATTAATGAATCAGCACCTCCCCTCGATTTTATGGAGCTTCATAGTGAGCTTCACTTCACTCTTACCGCTCTCATGCCGTTTTCAGACTAAAAGCTCTAAAAACACAAACAGCAAAATGTAACATTTTCTCGGCTTTATTTCGAGCATTGGGGGGATAATAGTGGGGAATAAATACAGGATCCTCTGCCATGGACAGAAGAATAGAGCAGATCTTCATCATTGCCCTGCTGTATGTTCCTACTGACACGCAAACGATTCCTGGCTGCACCTGATTCGATGAACGCTTTCACTCATGGACTGTCAGCCCCTGGACTGTAAACTAAACCAACATACTAAGACTCGATTCGAAACTTTACAAAAATGGGTTTCTGATTACCATTGGTTAGTTTAAGTTGAGTCACAATGGATGCCCCTGATTTGCATAAAGTAGCCTGGACTTCAACTTTGTCCTGTATATCAAAAGGCCCACAGCGCTACCAGAATGCATTGCACGGCTGTGCGCGGCTGCTTAAATAGCCAATGAATAGTGAGCGTGGAAATGATATCCTGTGGACTCGTACCATTAGTGATCAGCTGGTGTACACAGCTAAGAAGTTAGCAGCTAAAGAGCCAGACAGAAACGAGAGTGAATATTGGACTTACATTCTCCAAATGAATGATAATGTTTTATCACTGCAGGATGGACACAGAACTATTACATTGTTAATTACAAGGTTTGTCTTTTAGACGTGTCTTGTGAATAACTGATCATTTAGCTCTATTTGCATGTAAAAGTATTCAACTAAACAAATCTGTGAAGGAATAATCCCTCTTTGGTTGACTAGGTCTTAATGTAAGATGGCCACCAGTAGCTGAATTTAAAAGAATTACACTTATTTGCTTCTGTGCTGAGAAACAGATGAGGAGTGATACCACTCTGACATGTGTGCAGTAAATATGAAGCTGGATCCAGCAATTAATTAGCCTGCTTACCTTAGCATAAAGCTGGTGTTCATGGAAATGTTAAACAGTCGTTTTTACACTGACATTTTTGTACAGATTATACAAAAGTGGAGTGATATTATTCTTTTCATCTAACTCTCAGCAATAAAGTGAACGAACGTATTTCCTCAAAGGACTATGAACAAGCGGGCCGACACCCAAGAAAAACTCCAAGCAACTCTGATCAACACAGAGACAGGGACTGTGGACTGAATTATTTCAGGGAGAGACATGTAATGAGCTTTTAATGAAAGTGAATGAAAGTTCTCATCTCTTGTGATGATGCCATTCATCAATTACTGTAGTTTACTAATGGAGTGGAAATTACTAATCCCTTTTAACGATAAAACAGATGGGATTTTTCAAATCAATCCAAGTGAGATGTAAAATGTGTTTTGGAAGTTGGAGAAGCAGTGTACCAAATCCAAGGATCTGGTACATTTACAGCTCGTGAGATACACGTGTGTGAAATACCTAAGTATACAGTGCAGCTATATCACATTTACATAAAAGAACATAGTTTTTATTTAAAGCACTTCTATGAAGCTCTGAGTGTAATATTTTCCAATAACATGAAGTGATAGATGGGTTTGTGGGTGTTGATTGTAAAACCAATGAGTCATTGGAGATGTAGATGTAATCAAGACAGCTTCAGACAATCTTGTTGATAAGTCAGTCACTTTCTGAGACGCCTGTACGACTGTAGACACATCATTTCGATTTTTCATAGTTAATTTATTCTTGAATTCACTGTAAATCTTACCTCTGAACAAGAAGGTCTAATAGCTATTTCAAAGCTGTTTTCAAACTGACACCGGCATTCTAGTAAGATGAACAATTTATTTACGTATTTATTGGAGGCCTAAAAGTTGTCCAAACTAAATAAATTATATGGAGTCAAACAATACTGAAATCAGCCAAAACAAGTTAGTTTGTTTGTTAGTTTGTTTTTAATTGTAAAATGAAAAAAAAAATGAAGAAAAAAAGTACAGCAACGTTCGGTCACTTTCACACTTGCAGTTCATGGTTCATGTGTTGCAAACCAAAGATTGTTTTCCTTGTTAGTTCTGGCCCATTTCCTGTTCTGAGGGTCACTTATGTATATGATACAGATACGGCAGCCATTATCCTGTACCCACATGCATACATTTTTTTAAGATGATTTCGTCAGGATCAGCAGATCCTCACTTTGGATTCTGTAATTATTTTATCTTAATAATGTGAGATGCTTATTTCAAGCCGTTTGACGCAAATTCATTCGATAGCTGATTGGTTTCACCATCATTGGCTATAGGTCACTGAAGTATGTGTATGTATGGAGGCATAGGCTGGCAGTTAAAATGTAGTTTTTGAAAGGTTAAATGTCAACAAATATGAATTCAAACAGTATATTTTGGTAGATAAAAAACTTGTTGAGGATAAATATAAATATATAAAGCTGCTTATCTTCTTTTGGATTATTCTGCTGTCTATTTTATGGCTCAATCCATTTGTTCAATATTATAGTAACAAACACTTTTAACAGTCCAGAACTCAAAATTATTCAGTTTACTCAAATGTAATGACATTTACAGCACACATTTGAGAAGTTGAAACATGAAATATGTGGTATTTTTGGGGCAAAAACTACAAAACAATCAATCAGTTTTATTTTCAAAGCAGTTGCTAATTAGTCAATTAATGAATAACTTGAGTTCTTCAAAGATCAGCAGGACAGCAATAGGTTTTATGTATAGAGTAAAAGTAGAGTTGGGGAACAGTAGTATGGACTTCATCAACTGGCCCGGTCTGAACTTCTTTTCCACCACAAAGCGTGAAAATCTCTGTTTCCACAACACTCAAGTCTGTTCAGCATGCCTTATACATTTTAGACATGCACACCGGTCAAGTCGAGGTAATATTATTACAGGACCTTTTGGTCATAATAACTTTCACGCTTGATGTTATTTAAAGAGCAATCCAGTTATTCGAGGGTCAACTAAATCAGTGAGTCAGGAAAAGTAGTGACAAGTTCCGTAGAAACACTGGCCTACAATATCTCTACAGTGACTGTACGGTCATTTCTGAACATCTCTGCTGCTTTGGGCATGTAAAGCAATATAAGGCTGAGTCTTAGAGGCCGAGACATGCGGTTGCTAATTATACCCCATAATTCATATTATTATTGGACACAAACCAATCACTAGCAAAATAGTACGCCATCCGCATGTCATTGCACATATTGAGAAATATGAGTTTATGACTAATCAATCCTTATGTATGTACAGTAGCTATACTACACAATGTCTTCTTGATTAAACAAAGCAAATACAAGTCACACTTACTCTGATCTGGGCAACCAACAGTGCAAAACATTTAATTTCTTTCTTCCTGACTGCCACAAATTATGGTAATTGAACTAATAAATACCATCACTGGTGGTCATCTGTAATTTGTTGGGGCGTAGTTAAATATACAACTTGTTTGGGGATGTGTTTTCCCCAGAGACAGTGGATGGGTTGCTGTTATGACTGAATGAAATTTGAGCTGTTGTGCCCCCCAGCTAACAGCAACAGACATTTTGATAATATGGCTGAAATGTGTAAATGTGGTGCAGTAAGGGAGGGGCTGCAGCCACCACCATCTTTCACTCGGCAATAACCATAAACTTTTAAGTTAAGAGAAATTCAAAGAATTAGAAAACAAACTGTTGGATTATGGGTAGAATGTGTTAAACAGAGGAATATGGTTGGGTGCCAAGGACAGTGCTGACACGTTTGCTTTTTGGAATGCTTGGTAACAGGCTGTGAAAGGAGCATCAAATGTACACAATTATCCTGCAATGAGTTTGTTTGTGTAAAACATGATAATACAGTTTGCATTTGTCTTCAGGGCTATATCAGAATCAGAATGAGCTTTATTGGCCACATACATGGAATTTGACTCTGGTTTACACTTTGGTCTCAACGTACATACACAAGTTAACAATAAACATGAGAAATATTAAAAAAAACATAAAACAAGGACAACGAAAAAAGTAGAACAGATGTAAATATAAACATTTAACGACTATGTACAAATAAATAAATATATATATACTGTATATATATGAACATAAACCTTTACAACAACGACAGTGGAGTTGTCATTCAAATAGTTTGAAGCTTTAATCATAATATTAAGTACTTCTGAACAGTTGCAGACGGAGATTAGGATAATATTCTATTTCAATCAGGAGAGACAAGTCATGTAATTAAAAGATAATTGTTTATTATAAACAAATGATATGTGATGATAAAGTCTTCACAGTCTTTGGCGCTTGGACTCTACAGGGAGATTTGTAATGGAGGCTGTCCTGAGCAGCAGCAAGATAAATCCCCCGCGGAGTCCAGACACTGGTGGTGGTGGTGGCTGATGAGGTTGATAGAATGATGAGTTGATGAATCTGATGAATCTGTGAAGATTGGGTGGTGATGGGGAGGTGGAGGGGTGTGTAACAGCAGGATAAACCTACTGAATTTAGAGAGACAATCATATTTAAGAGAGACAGCAGCAAGATGATAGGCTAACGATGTAATTGTTTCGTTGTGCTATTGGGTAGAAGGGACCAGCTGATCTAGACAGCTGATATCATGATTGACAGCCCCAAACAATAACAGCAAGGAAATACTGAGTGTGCATGCGTGAGGAGTAATTGGCAGATGTATGACAAATGAAATACGGGTTTAGGTATGCAAGAGTATAGTCTTCCTTGACTGCACTTGTGCTAGAGCTTCATTTCAATCAGGAGAGACAAGTCAGATAAAGAAAGGATAATTGTTTATTATAAACAAATGATATGTGATGATAAAGTCCTCACAGTCTTTGGCGCTTGGACTCTACAGGGAGATTTGTAATCGAGGGGCTTCTGCCTGAGCAGCAGCAAGATAAATCCCCCAAAAGGAAAAAATGAATCACAGCCTAATATTCCGCCCAAAAGAATGTTTACCTACCAGCGGGAATGAAACGGGTCACAAATGCTTGATGATGGCACAAGCTGCTAAGAGATGAGGCATAACAAGGAGCATGAAAGAAATTTGAGGTTAATAGAATCAACGATTTACCATGAATGAGTAGACGTGAACAACAGTGCTGCAATGACTAGGTCAGCACTGACCAGAGCATCTGTGAGATTTACTTTTTTATCTTAGCCAGCAATGGCTTGAGGACAGCAATGCCTTGCTTGCAATGTATAGGGCGCTAGCCAGCAATGGCTAATGGTCAGCAGCAGTGGTGGGCCGTCAGGGCCTGCAAGGCCTTCTCTGCTGGCCTAAACAGAATCACAAAGTTATAGCTATTTTATAATTTAATAATTTTTCTTAAATACACTACATGTATTGTAATTTATATAAATATTTTCCCCATTATCTTATTTTCTCATTGCACAGCTACTGTCTTCCTCAGTTGCTCTGCTTCCAGTGCAGCTTGTTTTAAGTAGAGCTTTTATCCAATCAGATTTCACCTCTGTCTCTAGGTAAGAACAGAGGCCCGAGGCCTGCAGACTCTCACCTGCAGCCAGTGCAGATTAAAGTAAATGGGGACGGTATTGTTGATTGTCATAGTGTTCAACCAATCAGATCTTTAGTTTGACATGTTGGGCATATTCTTTGACGTGTCAGAGCCTGCTAGCTGGCCTATAATGACGTCAGCATTACGTGCAGCTTAGTTTCCAGGTGCAGCTCTGCCGCGAGGTGCAGAGTGTGCTGTGATTGGTCAGTGGGCGAGCACGTGACTATCGTGAAACGAAACTTAACAGCAGAGGCATGTCGGGTAGTGAATCACATCACGTGATGCAACTCAGCCAATCAAATATGAGCATTCTGACCCGAGTGAGATGTACCACACACCATGACACAGGGGGCTGAGACGAGGAAAGACACTACAGAGCAGTACGTTCAATGTTCAAGTTGTGAAAGTTAAATCATAAGATGATCTCTGTAGCTTGCGGCTTGTCATTAAGGAATAAAGGTGGGTCCCACAGCCAGACCAGCTGAGAACATTATATTATCCTTAATTTAGGCTTCTGCATTTTCCAAATGCTCGACCATTATTCAAACGTATTGTAAGCCTCGTACCGAGCGGTTTAATACGACGATGTACATAGTTACAGCCTTAAAAACGAATAATATCTGTGGCACCATCATGTGGTTATAATGTGGTATTTCAGCTGCAGGGCAGCAGTGAAGGCCCAGGTATAAAATGCACGGCCCGCCACTGGTCAGCAGTGACCTGAATAGGAACAGTTTGAGCTTAGACTACGTGGCTAGTATACTTGAATGACAGGCATGACATTTTATAGATTTCGCCAAGCAGGAAGTCTCTATTACCTGCCCCTTTTAATGAGTCATACATCACTCAAAGACCCTGAATAGATTTAACCAAAAGAAGTCAGCAGTGACCTGAGAATTAGCAATGCGATGGATCTGATACTACTTCGATATACAATGTACATGATGTCACTTATTAGAATAGAATATTGTGAGCAATTACAGAAGCAACGAAAATGTATCAGATAGCCTATGACAAAATTATGAGAATACAAGAATCTGAACCACTTGTAAAAATAGAATGGATATGGCGCTACTTACCAGAAATGACTATATTACACCACTTACCTGATATGACACCACATATCAGAAGACAATTAATATGGGCAGTTAGTAGAATAATATGATCAGGATGTTTACTCAAAGAAACACACAAAAGAACTGTTTCATAACCTCTAGCTGTCCTCTTACAAAACACATGCATATGACCAAAGGACTAATTGTAAATAAGTCAGAAGGAGATCACATGAGTCAATAGAGATAGGGGACAAGATAAATATTCCAAAGCACTGAATGAATCAAGCACTGTCAGGAAACATGCGACATTTGGACGAGGCTCTTGCGGCTTTCCTGACACATCAAGCTGAAAGGTCAAGCTTTCATAGAAAGTCCTTGGACACGCAACTGTCAGTGACCTTGTCCTTTCATAGCATGATTGGCATGACATGATTCTATAGGGGCCCGAATTCATTCACTGACGTAGAAATATAATGACTTAAGTTGCTTTGGGAGTCAATAGGTACAGTAAATCTTAAGCTTAGCAAGGCTTTCATCAGTGGGGAAGCACAGTAGCTTTTGTCTTTACTATGGTCTGTTTTTTGTAATCAGTGTCAAGTGACATGACTATTGCTGTGGCTTGCTTTTGCTTCCAAATGTTAATGATGCAGTCACAACATATCATGCAGGAGGCTTCTGATATGGGCAGATGCTTAAATCAAAACAAATATTTTTACAATTCTAAAGGTTTATATGAATGAACACAGCAGTACAAATCATATCACAGAGTCTTTCAATCTCACATTATGATTAGCTGACAGGTATTCTAATAAGTGCCAGTATCTCATGAGCTTACACTCCTACAAAAATAATGCGCCGTCATTTGTAGATATCCCATGAAATAATTGTGTATGTCATCCACGTAGTCATGAATGAGGAAGTACAAAAATCACAAAATCCCACACTAGGGTGGGCAGGGGAGGAGTTTGAGCCAGAATGAGAAACACGTTTGTCAGCGTTGATTTATTTATTATGTAATTTGCGTACTTCAGTAATGGCCTTTCCATAGTTATTTTAACCCAAACAACAAACTTAACCAAAGCCTAACTAAGTACTTGAATTGCTTAAACCTGACTAAGTATTTTATTATCTATTCCTAAACCTAATCAGTTAGTTGTATTGCCAAAAGACATTCCAAGATCTCTTTATAAATTAGCTTCCCCACCCTGGCCTCTAAATTCTTGTTTACTACATCCCATCTTTTCAGTTACTTTCAGAGTGAGGCATTATTTCTCTTCCAATTTTCCTGCTCTACCCCCAATCAACTCTGGAGTGATCTACTGCCCAGAAAAAGAGCGGCCACTTCCCACATTAATTTAGTTATTATGTCGCTGGATGCATACATAAATAAGATGCATCTATAAACAAGATGAAAACTGCTTGGGCACAGGAAGGGTGGGATAGAGCCTTTGACAGCATTCACACTACCACCTTCAAATGTAAATGATATGTGTAACAGATGTCATGCCTTTACCTGTGACCTCCCTCATATGTTTGTTCATTTCCCTAAATTGCAAAAACTAATGGCATTCAATCTTGAAAGTCCCATTTCTGTACTGTGGCATATTTCACAGTGAAATTTGAGCACTAAACAGTTACAAGAAGGATTTAAATCAAATCCTTCATATTTGATTGGACAGCTAACGTGGGCGGGCTTATAGTTCAGCACAATATGGAGCTACAGAGGACTGTTGGCTCCACAAACGCCTCCCTCACCTGTTGTCAGATCAGGAGGAGGAGGGAGAGATGAGAGATGCTCTGTCTCACTGCAGAGCGACCACTTCATGCAGATGAACGGCGCCCAGCCTCCCTTCATGCCGCCAGTGTCCCCGCTCAACCGCTCATCTGCCGGCAAAACTTAGCTGGTTGTTTTGTGTCGTCCGGTGGACATTTATCTGCTGCACTGCCCGCGCTGCAGAGACGCAGAGCCGGCTGAAAGTCGGCAATGTTTCTCTGGAATGAATTAGACCTCAGCCACATGGTTTTGGAAATGGAAACAACATTTTTGTCCACTGATATCCAAACACACATCTCTCCCCGTCTCTTCATATTGCTCTGTTAGCTGCTACCATCCACAAACAGTTTTATATGACCGCTGAGTTATAAATAATTATATATATATATATAATTGTGTGTGTTTTATATTATAGTGAATAATATTGTATGATATATATATTATTATATTATACTGAATATTATTATATGATATATATCTATATATATATTTTTTTATATTATACTGAATTGCTTGACAAAAATATGATGTCCTGACATGTTTGTCAAAGTGTTAGTTACTGCTTTTGAAATTGATTGGATGTGGCACAGCCCTACCTAGAAAATGTTCCACCAGCCGCCACTGTAACTTAATCAAGTTTTTTTACTCCTCTGTGAGATTTTGTCCTAAATTGAGGGTTTTTCACTCATCATCATTATTATCATCGTTTTAGTCCTCCACAACAATAAGGTGTATCCATGCTAAAGTTCATGACAAACTGAGGAGGTAGGATGTCTTGCTCTGGGTGAAAGTGATGGGCGGAACCAACAATGTAAAAAATTAAGACTAAATAATTTTATTGGACATTTTTTGTTCATTTAAAACATGTAAGTTACTTTAAATTGAATAAAGAATAAACTTAATACTGGTAAAATAGACACATAATAAATATAGAGAAAATATTAACTGTTTATTAAGTGCTCATTGTGATATATTACATATGCTTTTACATGTACTTTTTTCAGCTTTGGAACAGAAAATGTTGATTCATGACCACTAACAGTTCCATTAATTCCAATACTAGAAGTACAAGTTCATCAATCAATAGAATACAAATACAGGTACAAATACAATGGAAATTGTGATTTCACTCAGTGTTTGATTAGAAGAGGCATGATTTAGTGGCCATTCATTTCACACTGCACGCTTGTTGGAACCTGTACTGCACTACAGCATACAAATGTTATTTCTTTTTCAAATTGATTGAGGAAAACTAAAGTTAATTAATAATTCAATATACTGAACAGCTTAAGAGAATACTATCTGCAGCACCAAGATAGACAAAAAAAAGTTAATGAGTTCAGCCGCTACCACTGTAGTGGTTGTGTGTTTGTTTAACAGAGCTCAAACATTTCTATGAGGATTTACTGGTAATTGTTACATATTGGTCTTAGATAGATATGCAACGTATTATAATGAGATTCATAATGAGAGACTGAAATGGTCACTTCATGCACTTTAAAGGAGACATATAATGCTTCAACTAGAACATGTTTACGTGCTTTAATGTTCAAAAGAACCTTTATTTTCTTCATACTGTCTGTCATTGGTCTACGTTTTCCGGTCCTCTGAATCTGCGCTCTCGCCATCTTCACAGCATCGCTGCAGCCGGTGACTGACCGTGTATGTCAACTACACAGAAAATGGCAGCACTTATTCCGATGACTGATTAGTTGTAACATCACAACCTTATGTCCTGGCGGCTTGTTTATAAAGACAGTTTGAGAATCCGGGCTACTTTCACATTATTTATTCAGCACCTAAACCTGCTTTATAATAAAATGTTTGTATTTGAAATGCAAAGTGAAAGTATTACAATGCATCTCTGATCTTCGAACATCCAGCCTAGCATGCAGAGCTTTTTGTTCATGTTGTGATTCTTAAACAAGACTTAAATCCATCACATTGTGTCTCCCCCTTGTTTACTTATCACTTGATCAGTCGACCACTAATTGCTTGTTCTTTACACATCTGGCAGCCAAATTACTTGTATTGCTTTTGTGAGTTATTATTCTTCAAGAGGGGCACAGGTGATAAATCTACCCCTGAACAGTGCTTTTATGTGTGACTAATTGTAGCCTTGAGGCATCATTGCAGTGAATGCCATTTGCTGATGAGTAAGGATGTAATAACTTAATAAACAAAGAAGTTTTTCAACATCATAAATTCAGTTTTTGTAGATCTTCCGCCTACAATTTAGTTGCAGACAGCATGAGGGGCAGGGTGAATATTTGCTGTATCGATTACTGCTTTAATTCTAAATAGAGACTGACAGTTCAGGCAGCTGCTGGATGCTCCAATGGCTGAGTCAGTGCCTTGTCGCTGTCACAGCTGTGCTTGCCGCTGGCAGGTTTGTTCCCCTATCAGTGGATAAGGATATCCATCTTCATACCTCAGGGTTCTCAATAGGCAGCCGCTCTCTCAAACGGCCAACTTTGCTGAATCTAAGTAGGGCATTTCAGGCAACCAGCCCTTTTCTGGATGCATTATTTAGCCATACTTTGGGGACGTTTTTGGTGGGGGGGGGGGGGCAGGAAACTCTGGGGCAATTCTTTATTATAACTATTTTTTTGTATGTGATACATTTTATGAGTAAGCCACCATGTCTAGAATCATGCCCTGCCAATAGTGAGTCCAATATGTTGAAGGAAGAAAGAAGAGGTATGTGGTGACAGAGCTGACAGCATGGTATCAGGAAATCCCTGCTGATTATCCTCGAGCAAGTCACTGTTGCATTGATATGCTGAAGCACACCTCAGATCATTTGGAAAAAGAAGATGGGGAAGTTCTCAAAGTTTTGTTCTTGGACCTTAGCAACAGTAAATCACTAAATCAAGAAAACGTCAATCATTCTTCATCACTTATTTATTCATTACAGCTGCTGAGCCACATCTCTTGGCTTACATCCACATGTTATTATCCCGCAATATAACTCCTTCCTGTTTAACTTTGTCCAATCACGTAATCTAACGGTACCAATTATTTCACTTAGTCAAATGAGAGCAAATCACTAATCACACCTGCTTATTAATCAAATTAAGAGCACACATAGCATATTACCTCCATATTCTGATCAGGTATTGACACCGGATCCAAGGTTCAAGGTTCATTCACTCATTGTTCAACACAGGGTTACACAATGAAAATGCAGTTGAAGTCCATTTACAATACACAAGAAAAACAAAAATACAAAACATAGTAATGTATTCCAAAAACACTGGCGAATTCTCAATGCAGATAGTATGTCATATATTGTTATCACTAAACATATTTTCCATCAACTTAGACTAGGTTTGAGTACCAAGCATCACCAACACAAACAGGATCAGCGTAGTTTCATCCATTCCACTTTCCTGCAACTAGGAGCAGGTTGGGTAGTGGAACAGCCCTAGACCAACATCGCTATTATCCCACCTCTCTTCCCTCTCTTCCCACAGCAATCAGACCGCCCTCGGTGGGGCTGGGTAGGATTATGCCTTGGGTGGTACACGTCTCAAAGTACGCTGCACTCCAATCACCATGCTTCCTGCTTGGATGTTGGGGAGTGTTTGTCATATGCCGTATGTGCTACAGCAGTGGTGCCCAAACGTTTTCTGTCAAGGCCCCCTTTGATGATATAGGAACATTGTAAGCGCACCCTAGCACCCCCTACCACCCCCCGCCCCACCCCCCCCCCCCCCCCCCCCGCCCCCCGCCCCCTCC
>NW_022280068.1:547001-560221 GCF_004355925.1 Anarrhichthys ocellatus | reverse complement strand
CCCCCCCCCCCCCCCCCCCCCACTGCACCCGACCCCAAATGGGTCGTACCTTCTTTGTTTTGAATTAATTGCATTATAATATATAAAGAACTGCATTATAATATATAAAGAACTTGCATTACCGTCGCACTTTGGTGTGCACAACAATGGAGGTCAATATAGTGTATTGTCATGTTCATGTCATCTTCAGTTAAAGAAATTGTGTCTGACACTGTTATGAGGATATGAGTACTGCGAATAAACCCATTGCGTTTGTGTTGACAGTCTGTATTAACAGAGTGCTACAAATGAAAATGCCAGCGACTCCAATATTGTGTGGATGTGCATGTGGAGAACGTTATTTATTTAGTGCATGTTTGTGAAGTTGTGATGCAAAAATACCAGTTTTTGGACAATATATATAGTTTTGAATGCAAAGTTTGCTTTTGCTAGAGATGTGAAATATTGAGTATTTTATAAATGTTTTAGGTTTGGGTTTTGAAAAAGAGAGCTAAAATTTCAAAAGTTGTTCTTTAATAATTGTAAAAATCGGTTAACTGATAGCCCGCTCTGAAAGTCTGTAAAAATTATTGTGACATACAAATTAACATTATGATCGAATGTATTGTCGTTTGTGAGAGCTGCACGTCCATGATGAGTGGACGAACTGAAGACATGTGGTTTCCAGTGTTCCAACTCATTTCTCAGCATTTCAGTATTATCATGATGAAAAAGCTGTGGTTCCCTTAGTGCCGGTGATGGTCGCTTTAACACCACCTGCTGCAGTGATAAGCAGAAAATAATCATTAATTCAAAGACAAAGTGCAACATGAATAGGAAAAATCCAATTCTTACATCTGATCTTCTAAAAAAAAAAGCCAGGAGACTGTACTCACTGAGGCGGTGACTTTTTTCTTCTTCTTTGAATCTTTTACAAGTGATGTATTTAATTGCACAGGCATTGAAATCGTCACCACTTCTGTGCCTTCTCATTTACAATTCTCTTTCCTCCTTAAGAGATCGAGGAGGCAAACTGCTTTATTTCAGTGCCTCTGAATAATAGATGTGTAATGCTGTTGTGAAGTGGAAAGCACCTCATAGTGGCTGCTTGAGCGAGCTGGGGAGACACTGTGCACCTTTTCAAGCCTTCCCCTTCTGACTCAAGAACAGAAATAAAGAACGGATAGGAAGGGGCAGACAAAAGAGAGAGGCACCAAAATAAAAGGAAACACAAATCCATGACTTTGACTTTGCTGGCAGTATAATTGTGCAGGTTAGACAGGAGTTTCTGACTGAGAGAGCAGAAAGACAAAGACTGGAACAGGAGTGGTAACAGAGTCGGTGGAGATCCAGGGCTTAGCCCTGGAGTCTTTGAGGTTACGCATCAATCGTACAGGCTGTCTGCAGGTTGGTGTGGAAAGGATAACTGTGGCCGGTGGTGACTTAAAAACTGCAGTATCATCAGTATTATCATAACTAGAGACAAGGCAGCGTCTATTACATCGTTTTCTTTTATTTCATGTACAGTAATTATATTTTATAATCAGTCTGTCGCTCGGCCACAGAAAATATTCTGCCAACTCTAATACTTTGGTGAAGTTACAACTTATCTGTAAACGTAGCTGTTTGACGTTGTTTACTTTACTTGGTTCATTTCAGTGGCCTGACTGTCAGGACATGAATGCTGGTCACCGGGAGCTCCACCTTCTGGTGCTCCCCACAGAGTCCTGCAGCAGGGTTGTGTTGACATGGGTAGAATTAACTAAATGCAGGTGTGCACCGGATGAGAACAATATCTAATTGTTGAAATCAGAAATGAAAGGCAGTATTTTTACATCTATCTAAGCTAATATTATCATGAACAGTCAACTGCTAGGATTGTTACCAGCCGTGACGGTGATGCTGGTCTTGTTTGTGTGTCATCATGGCACAATGTGGTCCTGGAGACAGCTGCTGTAACAGGAACTACCACAGAGGAGGTTTGGAGTGCTTTGCCACGATTTTATAAGTCTGTCTGTCTGATTTGGTCACCACAAGTGTGTATGATTAGTCATGAAAAACCGGTGAGTAGTTGAAGATTTGTTTCGCTGAAAACATTCAGCCTTGGTGCCCCCGATGAACAAGAACGTCTTTCCTTCCACCTGAGTTCCTCTGTCAGTGTTGGTTTCTCAGGGACGCCCCTCTCACCAGATGTTCCTCATGTGACTAGATCTTGTTTGAATGCCAGGAGCTGTTTGGACCAGCGAGAGTGCCTGAGACTAAGAGGGAGATTAAAGCAGCAATCACTGCTGGTCTGAGGAAGTGGCTGGAGCCAGGGAGTGGTATTTGCCATTTCTCAATTTCTCATCAGTCAATATTTTTCACAGGCCAATTTATCTAAAAGTCCCTCACCCCTCAAAGGAAGGAAGGAAAGCATTTGGTTCATTGCAGTTCTTAAGGCAAGGCTGTGCATGTGTGTGCATTCACAGAAGCATAGAATGCCAGTATGCACACTGTATGCATGTGAAGGCATTTAAATCGTAACTGTAACTGATCATTAAAGAAGCAGCAGAATGTGACAGCAAGTTGGAAAAGAAAACACGAGGAAGAAAAACACCTCTCTAAAATCTGCCCCTGCTATTTATATGCAAGTATAAATAGGAATGCAACTGTGCTATTAACAAGCTTTTAAAGGCCGTACACTGAAACACGGGAGGGACTTCACTGATACATTTTGTAGTTGACTATGTGCTTTTACACAATCATGAACAAGTGGGATCTATTAGGTTGTCCTCTGTCAACTTAGTTGCTAATATGTTAACGCTAACTGGCTGTAATGTGTGAGGACAATAGTGTGAGACTGGAGTGCTCTGATCAAACCTTAAATTCAGCTGCTGTTTAGTTATCATGAGGGGTTGTAAGCCCTGCGTATTGGTACATTTGTATATTGGTGTTGGGTAGTAGCAAACTGCTGAGCAACACTTAATATGAAATCTGTTTACCTTTTGCAGTAATATACTGTGTAAAGTCCAACAAACACTGGCTGATTTGCGCAACATTATGTCATTTAGCACACATCAAAAACACTGCACAGAAATTAGTAGTCGGAATGTGTTGACACACATCCATGCCAAGAAAAGGACAGCAGCATGTACTGGCATGTCAAGACAAAAGCGATGTGTGGGACAATAGGTGCAAGTTTTCAAAGTTAGACCATGTCCGTTGCTGCAGTGTCTGCACAAAACTGTGACACCCACAGTTGATCATGGGCCATTTTGCGTCAGCTTTGTCTGCTGAGTGTACTCTATTGTGATGAAAACCTACGCAACGTAGAATTGGTGTAGGAGTGATGTAATTCCACAATTTTGGAATGGATCCTTGACGTGGTTCGGTTGGTCCCAACAAATCCAATGTTCCACCATACAACAATTTGGTTGAGGCATACAGATGCCTTTAGACAAGGGGGTTTATTTAACATATATCATGTCTTTCTTGTTCATAGAAACTGGACCAGGATGTGTTTCAACAACATTTGGATAACTAACATTTGAGTGTAGCAGCAAGGTACGAAATATATTCATTTATATACCTTCAAAACAGTGATTATACCTCGACTGGTGGTTTGGGACCCCACAAGTCAAGCATATAGCTGAGTAGTTGTGAAACAATGTTTATCTTTCAGATGTCGCTCTAATCTTTGCTATTATTGAATGAATTATAAACGAATTATTGGACATCTATTTTTCAAAAAAACAAGAAAACAAGATTTTTTTACAACTGTTTATAACTATTCGACAAATGCAAACAGTGACCACTGAGACATCTACAGCAACTTGTTATCTTGGCTCCTTTTGACCTGCATATGACCAAAACCAAGTTAACTATGAAAAGCCATCTTTACAAGGAAAACCAATCAGGAATGTTTCAGTCAGTTGAACACAAAAAAGTAATGCTAAATCTGAGATAAACAAGGCTTTAATGTTGTCATCAAATGGCGTTCTCTGGAGCACTTCAGTTGATAAAAATACATTTCAGATAAACAAAAGCTTCATTTCACGGTAGTACTCCAAGATGGAAAACATATCCCATCTCTGAAAAAAACACATCACATTGCTAACTTCCTCCCTCTGTACGCCAACTCAAAAACAGTGACAGTTTACAACTGGAAAAGAGATAATTTGCCATCACAGTTTTATCAAAGACAATTCCCTGTTTTATTAATTTGGGAAATCAGCAGCCAAGACTGTCATCATGTACTAGAGTACTTTTTGTTTGCAGAGATCTGCACAATAGATGCCTGTGGAAAAATGTCTAGATACTGATTACCAGTCACTGCTGACACAAATGAGGGAGGGGTACTTGAACGATAGCAGTATTGTCACTATTTCTTCCCTGATATTGTCTCTATTGTTTATAATTTCAGCATCTTCAAATTCTGCATAATCCGATTTTTTGGGAGGACAAAGATAATAATCAACTCATCGATATCAATGTTTGATTGTAGTATTCATAGATTCAGAATGTTAAAGTGTAATGAGAATCGTTGTCGGTGCAGATAGTGTGTAAAGCACCAGACAGCAACAGGAGCCCACCACAACCTCACTGGTCTTATACTGTACCGCCTGCACTCCGCTAATTATTGTGGTAAGAAGGTAGGTGTCAAGCAGCGACGAGGATTTGGCAGGGCAGCTTCTGCCTCACCTTCCTCAGGCAGCTTGTGTAATTAACTGCTTTAAATTGCACCTCTGATCTGCCTTTAATTTGGTCGACTGTTGTTTGCAGCGGGGCACTTCATGATGACACTACTCTTTATATATCAAAGAACATCTCTCTGTATCTATGCATACTATACTGGATCCAGACTTTAAATAATCGCTATTCATTTTTAAATGAATATATTGCTTTTTTGGGACGCAAATTTATTCTGATTTGGAACAACGTATTAACCGTTTGCACAACTTTCCATTTAATTTCGCCTTGCATTACTGATTTTAATATGGTCTTTGATAGCAAAGCTCTGTGAGAGTGCACAGCAGGGATTTTCGTAGAAATGAGATGGATTCATTTTCACAGACAGTTGAGGGATCAGTCTTGATTATCTCAGGTTCTGGCTCTTGATCTGCCCACGTCTCCTGTCTCCTCAGGTGTATTTACATATTATCTTAAAATAATTTGTGTGTACGAGTATTCTGTTGGGCTTGTATCATTGGGAGGAAAATACTTTGTGTTGTGTCCAATTGAGTTCAGGGTTATTCCTGGCCTACTTGTAAGGTCTAGGACTTACATTTGGGGCTAGGTATAGGGAAAGTTTATAACTGCTTTTGGGATTTGGATTTGACTCTGTCCTCATCGTCTATAAAAGAGCAGCATGTTGCATGTTTTGTGCCACTGTGTCAGTCTGTTGTAGCTACGGCGTTAACACTAAGTGAACTGATTGGACTTTTGTTTAATCCGTCTGAAGCAGGATCTTACTTTTTTCCTCGCTCTGTTCAGTTTCGCTATACTGCCATACTTTGATGATATTGATTGTCTCCTGGTAGGACATTGCTGCTTGTCAGAAATAGGCCCAACTAACAACAGCACAATTTGACCTATCATGTATGAAAGCTCTACTGCAACTACAGTATGGCCAACTCTCAAAGTTTGTGTTAGCTTTTCACTGAAGCCTGAGCCCGCCTCTTAGCTCCCTCCAATCATGTTTAAACAATGTCTACGACATTATAATGAAGCATTATGAAGCCTAAGTAATGAGGTGGCAGTGAAAGGCCCTTGTATAGCTTTTCCCAAGCCCTTTAACACAGAGCCCTGACCTTTTTAACTAGCAGAATTAATTGGGCCGGACTAACCTTTTAGAGGCTATCTGTGAAATAAGACCAGCGTTCCCGGGTCGGCTCATTATACCACAGTAGCTTTGGAGTGTGAGTGCTCCTTTCCTCCTTTAGTTTGGGGACGCCCAGCAGCCAGTCAGTGGCTCAGATGGGGAATACATTTTAGGTCAGTCCAATTGAGCCCTATGCTCTAAACCTGGTATTTTAGACATTACTAGTCAAGGGGGTCAGCTACTGTTCGCCCTCAGGGAGTGAGAACCAGTACTATGGTGCACCAGAATTATTTTTATGGGAAACAGCAGTACAGCGACAGTTGTCCTCTCTAGAAAACACATATTGAATACAATTATCATGGTTAGGAGAAGCTTAGGTATAAGGAGCCCCAAGTAAACAACCAACCCATTGAAAATGTATTCAGAATTTCCTGAAAGCAAGAGAAAGGAGATAGACATTGTGTGGTAAATGGTAAATGGACTGTACTTGTATAGCGCTTTTCTAGTCTTTCCAACCACTCAAAGCGCTGTAACAGTACATGTCATCATTCATCCATTCACACACTGATGGCAGGGGCTAGGTGCCACCTGCCTAACAGACTATCCACATTCACCTTAGGCACAGCTACGGGAGCAATTTTTAAGTGTCTTGCTCAGGGACACATCGACATTGACTAGCGGAGCCACGGATCAAACCGCCGATCCTCTGATTGAAGGACGACCCTGCTCTCCAGGTATGTACCATGCACATGTTGAGGGGATAAGGGAATGTCAAAGAACAAAACGAACATTACATTTTAAGAACATTCAACCAATATAAGTGTACAGTATGAAGTCTACTGTAAAACATTGTGGTGGGGAGGGTAGTTACAAAATTGTCCTGCCTGCTGTTTTGAACCTGAAATGTTGTGGTAGAAACATTTTATTGATACTGTATTAGCAAAGAAGCCAAACATTTTTGTCAACAACTGCAAGGACAGATGGAGTGTAGGAAAATGGGCCATCCAGCAGGCAATCCCTGACACCTTTAGAGACTGCAACCATTCTCAATCTCTACTCCTAGCTCTCCAGCACGCTAACAGTTCTCTGCTGGATGAAAGCAATTTAGCCATAGTATGCGATAGAACAATGTTGCATCTTATTTATATCTCATGTCTTTGATTTTAGAGAATTATGAAGACAGACTGGCCAGTACATTAACATCTGAATAATAAAGTATGGTTGGAAGGTGCAAAGTGTAATACCAAGCTCCAAAGAAAGAGCGGGCATCATTTCACCTCTACTCCTGGGTCCACACAATCTATAAAAAAAGCCAACTACTAACTAATAGTAGAGCAAGAATACGTAAATCTCAAGCTTATCTCAGTTTATGTGAGCCATCTGTGTGTTTACTGTGCCACTGACTGGAGGTGCACAGTTCGTGAAATGTTTCAATTTGGTAGTTCTTTCATTGGCTTGGTCCAGGATGCAAACACAAGGGAACATAGTTGTACGTTTTGTCCTCTCCGCCAACAGACGAGCTTCAGTTAGCGACTGTGGCGGCTCAGATTTGTCCGGCGTAAACCCCAGCATCACAGCAGGCTGGTGGAGCGCTAAGTCTTACCTGTGTAACGGCAGCAACAGAAAGTTGTCAGGCCCAGTTGTCAGTAAGTCCCCCAGGATCAGACCACCAGTGCTGGGGTTTGCACTAGCTGAATCAAGCTAACTGCTAACGGAAGCTCTGTCCGTCTTCCAAAGCCGACGCACGCTGTACTCACAGCAAAGCAGCCTCCTGGCAGCGGAGACATTGAGAGGAGGAGGGTGTGAGTCATTTTCCCATATCTGGGATCTTTGGATTTAGTCCATGAAACAAACTATAACACACACAGACCACAGATGTATAATTGACGAGACCTCGGAGCAGCTCTACCTCTTCATCCTCTCATGTTGGACTGAGGACAGACTGGACGCTCTACTGACTCACTATCGCCTCTCTAGGTTCAAGTGGTATTACAAGACAGAATGAGTATCTCTGCAACACAATACATAGATGTTTTTGACATACCGTCAACACTGTAACCTCTTCAAATTCTGTTGATGTTAGTTCATTTTTTGAATGTTTTAACCTAAATTGTGGCCAGATCTTACACGTGGATTGTGCTAGCTTTTTGCGACATGTTTTTCTGTCATTATATGGGTCGGTGGTGAGAACAAATTCCAGTATTTGCACTTGATGCATAGTTGATGCTGTTTTTATATGCTGACCTTTCAGCCACCTAGAGCAATACAAATGTAATTGTCAAATGAGCACATTTTGCATGTAAGGAAATGTTACTTGAGCCCTTAAATTGGATCTATTTTTTATGAAGCTAAAGGGCGAAGCTTGGAAGTAAATCTCAGTGGGTGTGTGACTTTGCAGAGGTTGTCCCTTGCCATAACATCCTGTTTTATGATTTCTGAGGCTATGTTACTCTGCCAGAAACGATGGATTGCCCCCTTCAGGTTGGAAACAGATCAAGCAAATCAACAGGCGGATTGGTGCCGGTGTAGCGTGAGCATTGTACTAAACTGTCATGGTGAAGAAGGACGTGAGAATAATGGCAAAGCTCTAGCTTATCTATGTTTCCAGCCTGCACCGATGATCATGAGCTTTGGCTAATTGAAAGATCATGAGTAAAAGTGACCAAAATGGGTTTACTTCTAAAGGTTGTCCAAGCCCTCGCATAAGAACAGAGTAAGGAGCTCAAATTTCACTGGTCCTCAGCATTGAAATGAACCATTTCAATGGTGGTTTGGGAATCAGACTAAGATGCCTGGATGTCTTTCTTTCTACTGAGCTTCCAAGCACATCAAGGATATTGCTAGCCAGTATATTATAGCAGGAGCCCTTCGGCAGACTCAGAACACGCTTGGATTAAATGTCCCATCTGGCTGGGGAGAACCTTATGATTCCCCAGGATAAGGTGGAGGAAGTAGCTAGGGGAATGCCGTTTTGTATAGCCTGCTACCACTGTGTCAGTGAATGGATGGAACAATGTAACCCTTTGTAATTCAGCACACATTCACTCATTTATTTCAGTTAGGGACACACAAATACCCAGCCCAGGTTGAAAGGTGGCTCTTAAAAGTTGCTTCTGTCCACCTTCACAGAAGTGCAGTTTGGGTGACCCAGACTTCACAATGTGAAATATATGATAGATTTTTTTTTTTCTGGTGAAAAGGAATCAAACTGTCCGTAAAAGACTTTAGAGGGGAATAGCAGAGTTAGTTGTTGATACGTTCAGCAAAAAAGTACATCACAAGAACTGAAGAGAAAATGTTGCTTTGACCTTTCAACATGTCACACAGATGTAAGAGCTGTCTGGTAAGAAAGAAAATGCACCTGTGTGTGAGCTGCATTGTATCAGACTGCATGCACTGACCCAAGTTCCACAAATATTTCAAATACAGACCTCCCAAATCTTGTACTGCTCACAAAGATTTGTATTGCTAAGAAAAAAAGAATGTAAAACAGAGGATTTCACAGATTGTCATTAATTACAATCCAGGTTTAACTGGTATGAACACATGTGATATACTCAGTGGTTAACAGTGTTTCAGATACTGACGGTGCGTTATTTGAGAAACCAGGTCAAAAACAGAATTCTCCAGTCACAAAGTAGTTAGATTAGCTATTATAAACAGAGGTATTTAAAGGATATAACAGAGGTCCATAAAGATTGTCTGACATCATGTATGCTCTGAATCACCCATTCAACAGTAGTGCATGTATGTTATATTATCTGCACTGATGAATTCTACGGAGAGCACGCCAACCCAAACAAGGGGCATCTGCTTTGTCTGGTGGCGACGCATGTTGGTGCTGGACTGGAGCTTATGGTTGCTACTGTGTGCTGAATATCTATTTTTATATTTCACATGACATTTAATGTTACTGTGCCGTGAGCGGTTTGTTTTTTACCCAGAAAAAAAACAGAACTCTTACAGTCAGGAATGCTAAGTCGACACAACTAAAAAACATAAGATCAATCTGTGGTAATTAAATTGCAACTTACAAACACATGTGAAATAACTTAGGTTATAGTTTTATGAGACTTTCATCTGGATCTGCATTCATTATCGATATTGTTTTTAATATATCTACAGTGTTTGATTTTTTTCAAGAAAATTGCCCAGCAGACGGTAACTTTTAATTCTAGTAGCCCATCTAGCTGTTGATCTGATCATGTCCCAGTCATGGTTACTGTGCCAAATACTCAGCTCAAATCACAGACAAGATGTCGAGGGCTTGTGCGGAAACTGTTCCTGACAGTTAAGTCAGAGAAAGGCTCTCCAAGCAGTCTGCAGAAATGTTGACTTTTACTTTTCTTTGTGACATCTTAAAACGACAAAACAACAATGTCCCTTCAGTTTTTTATAACCTTTTCAGGTTTGTAACAAGAAGTTTATTTCAATGACACCACTAGCCTCGATGTGACTGTTATAATCATAGTAATCAGAAAAGACATGTGGCAAAGGGAAATGTGCCCCTTGGTGTGTGATACCATTGTGTTAAAGCCCTGAACAATCACAAAACCGGCAAAGATGTTTTCTCAGTGAGAACTTTCACAAAAATACAACAATTTATAAACTACAATCAAAGGAAATGCTTATTTTTTGTAGATATGCTTTTCCGGTTACACAGTACTTACCTGAGGCATAATTTGTATCTTCTCTCATATAACTGTCACCAGTTTAAACTCAGTAAACTCTGACACAATATAATATCCACAACATTGCAAAATATACAACAATATGTGAATGTGTGACACAAAATGGTGGCGGACATGGTCACTCTATGCTACTCTAAATGCACACACACAAAGCCTCTTGAAAACTCTTGACAAGGTTTTATCAAGGTAAGTATGTTACTACAGCCATGTTAACTTTGTTCGACCGCGACAACTTACCTGAGAAAGATAAACCATGAGAGTGATAGCGATGTTTCATCAGCGAGAACTTTACTTTAACACTGTGACTTTAGAAGGAGACAGAAATAATCGATCTAAGGGTTTTAGATGAAGACCATCTCGTAGATCACAGATCACAACTTTTATATATTAAATCAAACGATAAATAATAATACATAATACAATGTAAAAACATGACTTTTTAACCATTTATAAACATGTGACAGGAATTCACTATATTACCAAATTGTATAGAGTTACGTAAAAAAAATTTATTTTACATAACTTACAAATTTAAACCCAAACCACAATCTTTTCCTAAATTTAATCAAGTGATAAGTAAACTTATGTTGAAAGTTTATTTGGGAAAGAGTCTGTATGCACGTGCATCAATTTCTGCGTAGTAGTGTGAAAGCGCTTTGGGTGGTCGGAAAGACTATACAAGCACAGTCCATTTACCATTTACATGTAACGAGGGAAAACTCACAAGCCGTCACCGACGCGTCCATAACTGACACTAAGGGGAAACCTAGAGAGCCATAGTTTGAAGCTTTGGCCTACTGACAATGGGGTGAATGTTATAGTCTGTATGTACTGCAGCCTGTTTACTATCTAACTACTGTATCGGTCACATGACCGTATCGATCACATGACCGCATCGACCATATGATACATCCATGTCTTTGACAGTTTCACTTGGGTGGCAGTTTCTTCATCCCTAGCAGCTAGTAAAATGGCAGTCTGCATTAGCAGTGTAATGTTTAGTTCACTGGGTACTAACCAGGCTTATCCCTGCTGTGTCTGATCAGCTCCTTTTTTATTTTTATTTTTTGTTCCCCGTTTCTAGAAGACCTGATAAAAAGCTAAACTAGCAGTATCAAACAGAAACATGCATTTAGCTAAATATAGGACTGGCTGCAACTGAAATATGAACTTTAATAACAATAACATTTGGCTGTTCACTGAGTTCCTTTCAGCATGTGAACCAATTGTTCCTCTGCGTGTGCTTATTACTTTATTAGATGATTCATGCATGATTCATCCTGGAACAGTAGTGTTATGGGTTGAATTCAGCCTGAGGTAATTGCACAGTAGACATTGTCTTTGCAAACTGAGAAAATGCTCAGTTTATGCATCCTCTTTAAGGCCTAATGAGTATTTGTCATTTGTAATTACATCTTCAAGTGGCATACTGACATTCTTGCCGTCAGTAAATTCCAAATGCCACCTAAACTTTCGATTCAATTCATCCTCAAATTGTATGCCGGCACAATTCAGCTTGAAGAAAAAAAAATAAAGTACAATTCTACTTTATATGCTAAAGATTTAGTCTTGGTAAGAATGCCTTATCTATATGCAAATGATAAGTTATCAACTTCAATAACTGTTGAACGAGGTGTCTCCAAACATGGTATTGCCTTCATTTGTCAGGCTGCCACGGTGGCCCAGTTTCTAATGCAAAGCGTTCAATCTTGAGGGCAATGGCAGCAAACAGACAAATAGCCCAATGGAAAAGGGAGAGGATGGTTAGGAGCACAGAATGCCAGTGATGATAATGAGTTTTGTTTGTGTTGCCCACTTCATCTTTATAGCAAATGATAAACCAACTAGTCAAAACCAAATGAAAACACCTCTGTAATGCTAAGTGAAACAATTGCCCTGTGCAGCGTGGGGAATTGTGTTGTTTTTTAAGAGAAGAGGAAGTCTGTCCTTGAGAGTATCCTGAGACGAGAAACATCATCAAACAGCCATCAAAAAAAAACAGTGGCAGGGATCATTTCAAAATAATGGCTTACATTTTCTGTAAGCATTGTTGGCCCACTTCATATTGTATAAGTTATTTTGCATGGCCCCAGGCAGCTCCCTTCATAAGACTTATTGTTGGCAAAAAAAAAATCCTTTTCATTTTTGTATGTGTTGTAGTAATTGCTGCATTTTTATGTGTGACGTATTTCTTTTAATATTAGTGTTTTGACTTCTCCATGCTTTTTAGTATTTGTAACGTTTTTTTCTATTAGGAGAGCATATATTTAAACCTTTGTGTTTTGGCCTTTGTTTAATGTTTTATTATTTGTAGCATTTGTATTTCTATTTGGAGTACTTTTCTCTCTAATGTTTGTGTTTTGATCTTTTCTAATTGTTTTGAGTTTCCGCTGGATGAATAGTATTCTTTGTTTGCATTTATTGTTTGGAGCACATTTCTCTCAATAAAGGCCGAACACAGCGGAGTGGTTTTGAAGTTGTAAAAGTAAACATTAAACAAAAAGTTAAATACACAGTCACTCCCAGTAATTCAACAATAAATGTTTAACTGCTCTTCCTTTTTTCCATGGGAATGATTGCGTCCTTAAAGCACGGGTTGGTAATCTTGAGTAAGACACTTAACCCCAAATTGCTGCTGTGGCTGTGTGATGGATGATGTATGAATGGGTGTGAATGTGAATTAGTTCAGTCCTGGTGGTTAGGTGAATTAGTTCAGTCCTGATGGTTAGGTGAATTAGTTCAGTCCTGGT
>NW_022280068.1:546696-546991 GCF_004355925.1 Anarrhichthys ocellatus | reverse complement strand
TGGTTAGGTGAATTAGTTCAGTCCTGGTGGTTAGGTGAATTAGTTCAGTCCTGATGGTTAGGTGAATTAGTTCAGTCCTGGTGTATAGGTGAATTAGTTCAGTCCTGATGGTTGGGTGAATTAGTTCAGTCCTGATGGTTAGGTGAATTAGTTCAGTCCTGGTGCTTAGGTGAATTAGTTCAGTCCTGATGGTTAGGTGAATTAGTTCAGTCCTGGTGGTTAGGTGAATTAGTTCAGTCCTGGTGGTAAGGTGAATTAGTTCAGTCCTGATGGTTAGGTGAATTAGTTCAGTCCT
>NW_022280068.1:546060-546596 GCF_004355925.1 Anarrhichthys ocellatus | reverse complement strand
GTTTATGTGAATTAGTTCAGTCTTGATGGTTAGGTGAATTAGTTTAGTCCTGGTGGTTAGGTGAATTAGTCCTGATGGTTAGGTGAATTAGTTCAGTCCTGATGGTTAGGTGAATTAGTTCAGTCCTGGTGAATTAGTTCAGTCCTGATGGTTAGGTGAATTAGTTCAGTCCTGGTGGTTAGGTGGTTAGGTGAATTAGTTCAGTCCTGGTGGTGAGGTGAATTAGTTCAGTCCTGATGGTTAGGTGAATTAGTTCAGTCCTGATGGTTAGTTAAATTAGTTCAGTCCTGGTGGTAAGGTGAATTAGTTCAGTCCTGGTGGTTAGGTGAATTAGTTCAGTCCTGGTGGTAAGGTGAATTAGTTCAGTCCTGGTGGTTAGTTGAATCAGTTCAGTCCTGGTGGTAAGGTGAATTAGTTTAGTCCTGGTGGTTAGGTGAATCAGTTCAGTCCTGATGGTTAGGTGAATTAGTTCAGTCCTGGTGGTTAGGTGAATTAGTTCAGTCCTGATGGTTAGGTGAATTAGTTCAGTCCTGGTG
>NW_022280068.1:527787-546050 GCF_004355925.1 Anarrhichthys ocellatus | reverse complement strand
AGGTGAATTAGTTCAGTCCTGGTGGTTAGGTGAATTAGTTCAGTCCTGGTGGTGAGGTGAAGCTACCATAGTTAGGCCGTCTAATAATTTATTCAGCTTGTTACTGTCCTGCTACAACAGATTTGTTTATGTCTTTCTTTTTGTCAGAGGATTTGATTTATTGATTACTGTTGGAATGCAAAGAGAATCTCAATAAATATAACAAAAATGTTTTGGCAGAAAATTACCAACCGTACCTTTAAATTATACCAATGCAAAAAATATAAGCAATTTAACATGATTGATGTGATATAAGAAGCAGTATTTCCACCTTAGAATGGGCTCCCTTTTTTCAACATCCATCACCTTGTCCGGGACATACAGGTTCGATGTGAGTGTGTGGACCAACATACACCTGCTGGGAAGAAACTGGCTGCATATTCTTCCATCTGTCTGCCTGCAGAAACTCCATAGATAAAGGCAAATTGTCGGAGAAATCCAAAAAGGGGAAGAGACTTTTATTTCCAGCCTCTTTGAATGTCAGGCAGTCGCAAATATCTAATACACTTGAAGGCAAAACCGTTGAGATCTGAGGCAGACGAGTTGAGCCTTAGAGGCCCTGAGAGCTATAGTCCTTATCTGGTCCTCTCTGCCCCAGCAGACGGTAACTGTGTGAACGTCTCCTCCGTGCTGCAAACGCTCTTATCTCTGCTGCACTGCATACCTTCCCCCTGCACTCACCAAATTGAGCCACAATTCATTTAACTGCATGTTAACGGTTTCATCCAGAAATGTGATACGTGATACATCTATTTGGACAAAAAGGGACTTCAGAGTTTACCTATTAACACATATGATTGCATCACATGGAAATAGTATTACTTTGTACTTGAAGGTCAAAGGATGGCTGATAATATAAGAAATGATTCCAAACAACCTTTTCTCTCTTCATTCAATTTGTAATAGAAGCCAAATTTCACCATCTCCTTTTAAACTCCTTAATAGAATCAATAGCATAGAGTTTTGCTATTACACAGCCCTTCAGAAATGTTGTAAGAGCTCAAACAAAAACCAAAATCAATAGCATCAGAAGATTAATGCTTCAAAGTATTGCAGCAGCTTAACCAATAATTTTGCTCCAGTTGAGTACTGACTAAAATCCCCCGCCTGCTTCCTGCAAGGGTTATTAACAAAGGTAGTGTTTATCATGGTGCTAAATAAAACAAAGGGAGAAATGTGTTTGTGCTTGTAGCAGTGTAACACACTACATCACTGTAATTGAGTGTATGCAGGCAGAGCAGGACAAGATGTTAAGTGGCCACACTAGTGCTTGTGTGAAACACATGAACTTCAGATGTGTGCACATATGCTGTACACATGCAGTGCATACTCATGATATGAACTCAAACTATAAGTCGCACAGGGCTACTCCCTGCTACTCTGTCATTTTGAGCAAATATTCTTCTTCCCACTGGTATTTGGTTCTCTGTGCCAGCTCAGAAAGTACAGCGGGCAGACATACGTGAGCTTTAGGCTGTGGAAGGAACAAAGTACAATGCTGTGTGTCAAAGTCAGATTAGCTCACTGTACTGTAAAACTGTAGAATACCAAACATATGTATTTCAAAGTAAGTTTAGGTGAATCAATAATATTATTTGACGGTTGAAATATTGGTAATACACACATGATACAATGATGTTTCTGAGACCTGAGTCTGGAGTTAATCAGCACCCAAAATAATAATATTATGTAATAGTTTACTGTATAACAAAACTGTTCCATAATCAATTAAACAATCCACATGACAGAGGCCTAATTAAAACCACAGTGAAATGAAAGCGTCTTCAGTGTCACTCGCATGCTGTACATGCTGCAAATTTGTGATTTGGGCTATACAATTTAGCTCTCAGAAAATCCTGAATGCATATTTGTGTGTTTATTTCAAATCAGCATTAGATAATGCCTCATTTGCACATTTAAACATCCACTTTGAGAAAACTTTTAATACAACAAATAATTTGTCTTAATGTCAGTTAACCGATCTTCCCATATTTTGCACACTGGCGATATCTATGAGTTCATTCTTTTTACTTGCTTCACCTGGGGTGTCTCCTCTTGAATCAAATGCTACAGGTTTGTTTGGCAACACTGGCTAACAGTCAAGTGCGGTGTCATGTGCTCGGTGGGGTGAGCTAATCAATCTAAATGTATTTTGATTGGATACATTAATGTACCTGCCCCAAAGCTCAAGATGGGTCTTCAAAAATATTTAGTTTGTTTTACAGGAAAATAAAAGAGAGGGATTTTAATATATACACACTCAAAAAATGAACTACAACACACACACACGGGAGAAAGGATTAGAACCTGGAAAGTGTACTTCATACAGCGGAAAAAAAATATTTTTAGGGTTAACAATCTTTTGATACAGTTCTCAAACAGGAAAACACTTGCCATGACTTGGTGGAGACACAATTGCTAATTGTGATAGAACACAAACAAATGTTATCTGGGAGAAAATACATTTCCCTTGAAACATAAATGAAAATGTAGATAAGTTATATGGTAATGTAATATTTTAGGCCATGTGCTCTCTCTCAGTCTGCATAATCCCTAGGTATTTTCACTTATTTCTTTGGACATTATTGTTATCATGGAATGACGAGACCAGGAAGATACAGCATGACCAAATAAATATTGTTAATATAAGAAGTAATAATAGTGAAAGAAAGATAGATAGATAGATAGATATAAACTGTATTCATCCCCAGGGGGAAATTAGTTTGGAAAAAAGCAGAGTTATTAGCCAGATACCCTAAAGGTTTCAAAAAAAAAGCACATATTCCTTGTTGTTTACTACTCTTTTCTTTCAATATTCATACATTCCTTGGAGAATTTCACCGCTCGGAGTAAAACATGCATCCTGAGAGATACCATCCAAGTGACAATGACTGCATCGGGAGCCGAAAGGGGCTCATTTTACCTGAGACACGTCCTCTTCATTCTATGGCGCCAGGCCCTGGAGGACTCAAGGTTAGACCCTCCATCAGCAGGAGAAATCATGAACGGTGAGATGGGGAGACAGATGTAGAGGGCCCGCTCCCTGCTCCAGCACAGCTAGCCTGTTTGTTGATGTAGTAACGATCAGAGCACGTGGCTCTATTCAGACCTCCTCTCTCTGCACAATTGGCTGTTCGGTACATTTATAAAATATGCCAGGCATCTCCCACGTTGTTGCCGCTCTCTTGCAGCACATACGCTGACAAGCGGCATATCATAACAAGGTGACGTCCATCACAACACTCGCTGTGCTCATGTCTCTCAACGCTATTGCAATATTCACGGCAAGAAAATTTCACGTAAGCTCAATTTTGAAAATGCAAAATCATCAAAATAATATGGACTAAGAAATAAATACCTGACTCAGTCTGCACAGGTCTCATTTGAGCCTGGATGTACAGTATATTGTGCTGCAGCCTCCATCGCTGATGAGCACCATTTAGTAAAGAACGGAATAAAAGGAGGGTTCATTTTCCAACAGTTTATTGACTTCTTTAACTTGATCTTTTCTCCGGCATCGAAAGCCTTTGCAATTAACTTCATTTGTATTTCTTTATTCTCGACTTGGCAGGTGCCCGAAGTCTGTTCATTTCCTCCTGAGAGCCGTGGCTTCACTCCCCCTGACGCCTCCAATGATTATAGAGGCTGATAGGACGGGGCCATCAGGGAGCCCATTCTGTAAATGCAGCACGCTGTTTGTTCCCCAGTGTGCTTGCTAGGCTCTGCTCTCGCTCAACTGGAAGGTTACGTGTGTGGGGTTTTTGGAGATGCAGTCAGACAGTATGAGGTAGGAAGGAACCAAATCAAGGAGAAAGGTGATAGAAAGACTGCAGGAGAGTGAAATAAAGAGGCAAAAAAAACAGAAAGGCCTTCAGCGTGCTGTTGTCACTACCACTGCTTCAACTCCTCAGACAAACATTCCTCCTCTCTTTTCCTCACGTCTTCCCTTTCTCTTTAATGTTCGTTTCTTTTTGTACCTCATCCATCTCCTTCTGTTCCCCCAATGCTCCTCCCGTCCTCCTTTTTATCCTTGTTTTTCCCCTCCTCTGCTTCCCCCATCTTCTCTCCCATCCTTCATCCTCTTCCATGCTATTATTACCAGCCACATTAATACCAGGTGTGTGATTGTAATGATTCTCCTTTGTTTGGTGTCACAGCCAGCTCGTCATTATTAAGTACGGCAAAAACGTGTCTGATTCAGGTCAGCTGTTGTGAACTCCACTTCTGCTGGTTGACGTTGAACAATCTGGGCGCAAAGTAAAGTGCAACAGGCAAAGGGGTTGTATGAAGTCTCTGAATCGGTGCACAGGTAGGAACAAGTACATTCGTTACACAACATGGGCACAAGGCAGGAAGATGACAACTACGCCGGTCTGACACCAGCAATGGCATATGTGCCGGGTGGAAGATAGGGCCCTTAGTGCAGTGAAGTAAAAGTATGATGTAACAACCTAACAATTGTACATTACTAAAGCAGTTAGTTTAGCAAGTGTTACTCTCCACCACTATTTTACTGCACTCTATTTAAAATAAAATGGCTCCTGTGAAACTCCCAACTCAGTAAAACAAAAACAAGATGTTGAAAAAAACCGAAGACATTCAGAAACAAAAGCAGAGCCAGTATTTGGAGTCTTGCCTCACTGCCATGGTGGTATGGATTGAATTTAGTTTACCATGACCTGAATTGTTGGTGAGCAATGCCAATTACCCTGGCCAGACATTATTTATTACAGAGTATCATAGTGCAGTATATGTGTGAAATGAGAATAAATGACACAATAACACATGCAGCCACGTTGTGAATAGATTTATGCTGAAAATAAAAGCAGGTCAGCCCCAGTCTAAGCTTCAGCACAGGGTGGGAGGTCTCGCTCTCTCCCTTGCCGAAGGGATTCAGCAGCGCTTCAGTTGTTCATCTCCGAAGTTGGTCCGCTGCACAGCTCCATTTGTAGCATCAACTGTCTGGATGCACAGCTTGTTAGCGGCTCCGGGCCAGCGAGCTCACTGCAGTGCGATGGGGACGCAAGCAGGGAAGCAGCATGCCCACCGGCACCGCTGGCCCGGCTTTAATGACCGTCACGGCAGACAGGTCGGATACTGGTTTTGGAGCGAGAGGGCGAAATGGAAAGAAATGGGGAGACAGAGGCCAGAGATGGACACAGAAACACAGCAAGATATAAGTATTTTATGATGTTAAAAAAATATTTAAAAAAATCAACATACTGCAAAATGCTACTGATCAGAATCATTAGATGTCTTTGTGAAGAGTGAGGGTGAGGATTTTCCGCAAAGAGCCTAATTCACTGTACCTGCGTATCTGTGAGAAACTGTTGTTTGAACCCTAACCGGTCCACATACAGCCGTTTTGTCTTTGTTAGTTGGGGACAGGGAATCTTTAGGGCAAGATAGTTGAGATGCAGCTCAGCTGTCAGTGGTTCTACTTATGAATCTGAAATAAAAATTCATCCATTCATTCATTCAAATATACTGCGAGAGTGTAAAAGTGCTTCGGACATTATGATAGACTTACAGTATATGAAGACCGTCCCCATGCTCTATTATGTCTCCTAAATTGTTGCAGAGTATGTTGGGTTGATACCATTAGTGAGACAGATTGGTTCTAAATTACAGTGAGGTCAATGGTGTCCCTATGTGAAATGGCTTCTAACTTTGGAGCGTTATTCAGGCCCCTTCCGGACAAGCTGCATGACATGATTGGTACCAATAGCAGCCTTCCTGTAGGTCATCTATTTCCACATGATACCTGTATCTTCACTCTTTAAAAGTGAGCCTGCTCCAGCCTATGAAAGACGGTAATGTCGGCCAGTAAATTGAATAAAGTATTGCTTTGTTGTTGAATTGATAATTAATCACCATCTACAGTTCATCATGGTCCAGCTGCCATTATGTAATGTAAAACCATGTTACATAATAACTTTATTTCTGTAACCTTTCATTTAAAAAAGTGCTTTACAGATCAAAACAAGAGACAGTAATTATTAAATCAAATATGCGGACAAGATTTTGATATAATTTCCACCTGAAACAAGTAGAGTCTGCAGTAACAGCATGCTGCAGCATTAACCAGCAGCCAGTGACAGGACACAGATGAACACTTTGAAATGATCGCTTCTGCATTTTGGACCATTTGCAGAAGCAGAGAACTCTGAACTAGCCAATAAGTGTAATTAGTCCAAACCCGAGGATAAATTAAAGATAACTTTCTTTAGGTCAGCAGTGCATAAAATTATATATTTTTTTATTATATATTTTATTTAAATAGATAAGCTACTCTCTGAACTTGAGCATGAAAGGAGGAAAGAAAATAAGTTTAAAGATGGATGAGGTGAAGTTGATCACACAATCTGACATGCTTCAAAATGTGTCTGTAACAGATGCACCCAAGAATATTTTATTCACATCTCACACAGTGTGACATGCAATAAACCTGCAGGCCTGTTCCCATCGTGTTTGAGCTGAAAGCAACCGATCAGCATGTGTCAGATGTAGATAGATAGATAGATAGATAGATAGATAGAGAGTTACTTTATTAATCACACAAGGGGACATTTCTTCGCTACAGCAGCATTAATAGGTACAGGTAAAGCAATATTTGGCCAGATTTATAATAAAGTGTTATAGCAGTGGGCAGTAATGTTCTCCTTATCTGTCCATGTGACAGCGGAGCTGGATGAGTCTGTTGGAGAAAGTGCTCTGCTGTCCTTGCAGTAGGTGGTGGAGAGGGTGGTCCGGGTTATCTAATATGGATAATAGTTTCTTCAGTGTCCTCCTCTCTACCACCTTTTCCAGACTGTCCAGTTTGCTCTAATGCTGCTTCCCCAGCAGACTACGGAGAAGTACAGTGCACTGGCCACAACAGAATGATAGAACATCTCCAACATCTTGCTGCACACGTTGAAGGATCGAAGTTTCCTCAAGAAAAAGAGTCGACTCATCCCCTTCTTGTACACAGCGTTGATGTTGGTCTTCCAGTTCAGTCTGTTGTCGATGGAGACACCCAGGAACTTGTACTCCTCCAGCATGTCCACATCCTCTCCCAGAACTCTCAGCGGTTGTGGAGCCATTGTCTTCCTCCTGAAGTCGACCACCATCTCCCTGGTCTTGGCCCCGTTCAGAAGCAGGTGATTGCTACCGGCCCACTCCACAAAGTAATCCATTACTGCCCTGTACTCCTCCTCCCATCCGTCCCTTATACACCCGACCACTGCAGAGTCATCAGAGAACTTCTGCAGATGGCATGACCCAGAGTTGTACTTGAAGTCAGTGGTGTACAAGGTGAACAGTTCCCTGTGGAGCTCCAGTACTACTGACCACCGTATCAGACAGCACACTGCCCAGTCGGACAAACTGTGGTCTGCCTGTGAGGTAGTCAGTGATCCAGGAGACAGTGGACGTGTCTACCCCCACCACCCACAGCTTCTCACTCAGTAGCAGTGGTTGGATGGTGTTGAATGCACTAGAGAAATCAAAGAAAGTGATTCTCACAGAGCCACCGGATATCGAAAAGTTCTGATGATCAGTGATTAAAATGTCACTTAAGTCAATGTGTCCGGTTTTGGGGTAAATATAAACATACTTTTCTGAGTTGTTTTCTAAGTTAATATCCTTATTTTTCTTATACCTGCTCCAGTGGCAATGAAGCATGATGTGAACCCTGTGCCCCCATCTCTGAGGAATAAATAAATCATTTCAAAATGAAAGTAAAAAAAAAAACATATTGGAGAGCCAGTGTCAGAATGTTTGAAAGACAGAGCAAAGGAAGAGATGATGCTGTTTACAGTCTCCCGGCTGGATCAGATCCACCTCCAGCAGGAATGGAACAAACACTAATGAGTAAATAGAAATTAAGTTTTGGAAAGGAATTCATACCAACAGCCTGCAGCCTGCAGCCTGCAGAGAAAAAAAAAGAAAAACTTTTTCTGACGGTGTGATTAATATAAAGCTACTCAGCCATGCTGAAGTCTAAACAGCGCTTTAGAAGAGAGGGCACAGTGGTTGCCAGTGTGTGTTTTGCAAGGAAGGGCGAGAGGCTAAAACAAACAGCATCTGGTAACAAAGGCAGACTGTACGACCCACTTAGAACCGAGCTCCGAATGCAGAGATCTTCTCCTCGATGTTCTGTGCTCTCTGCACTTCAAAGTTGCTCCCTCATTACTCCCTTTTCAACCCGGACGACAAGACGCTCCGACTCTCCACTACAGCTCGGCTTGTTTTCTGCCACTCCGTGTCCAGATGGAGCAGAACGTGTGCCCCCTCTGCAGGGGTAGAGACATCTGTGCCAGGCTTTGAGTTCACTTTGAGCACACTTCCTGTCTTAAGAAATCCTTTGCTACTAAAAACAACAGGCACAGAACCACAAGTACCAAGAGTTATATGTGGAGCAAGAACACTGACAAATTTGTAAAATCAACCAATTAGCACGGAAATGCAACCAGGACGATTGTTACCCATATGGCAACTGCGTGGAAAATTGAAAAACGACCACACGGAGACGCTAGCAGCATCCAGGTGGGGCCACCAACCACAGAAAAGTCAAACTAATTAAGTCCTATTTAAATAGCAGTGACATGGTTGAGGTTTTGTTGTGGAGACAAGAGAGAAAGCAGGAGACTGAGCAGGAGGGAGGGAGTGAGAGATGTAAAATGGATCAACTCCCAGGGGCATGAGTATTCATATTAGCTGAAACAACAGAAACGCAACCCAGTGATTGTTGAAGAAATATAACAACCCATTAGCTGAGCAGAGAGGGGCTGCTGACAATGACAAAACCATTTTCCTGCAGCGTGTGACCGTCCCTCAAAAGTGAATGGAATGAGCCCTGTGGAGGAAGCAGGGTCAGGGGAGGAGGAGGAGGAGGGGGGGGGGGGGGGAGGTGTGTGTCATGGAGAAGTTACAAACAGAATAGGAGGTCCTCAGCTCTGGTTAGTTCTTTGGCCTCCAGGCACACAGTGAAACGAGGAACAGTAACAGGCAGTGATTTCATCTAGCGTGCTTCACTCCGACCAACAAATGACATGTTTCTTATCAAATGCAAGTTCCTGGACCGGCTGTGTTATAGACAGAGGAGCCAGTGTGGAATATGTGCCAAAATGACAAACCAAAAGTAACATTTGAAATGTGAAAAAAATAAGATAAAATCCCCTGGCATTGAAGCACGGCCTGCTTTGACTCTAAACATTGTGTGATGTGTTTGTAGATCTTTGGCCTGATTCAGAAGATGGATTTCTTTCCAAGTAGTCTGGCATCGATTCATCTTGGTGTCACAATCGGCCCGTGTCCCCAAGAGATAAATAAGGTGAGGCAGTTAAATAACAGGTAAACAAGGCTCAAGGCCACACAGAAAAGGGCAACACATAACACAATGTCTTATTGCAGGTGTCTAATGCATCTCATTTGTAAATAATATGAGCAATCCACAATTAAAAGCTGGTACTAAATTAATTAATGGAGCCGTGCACAAATATTTCAGAATAAAAGCCTTGTGTTTACAAATGTAGGGTTCGTCCAAGTAAGATCAACATGTTGCATCAAATCCACTTAGGCGCACGTCTGAAGGGCTTGATGAATAGTTCAAATGCATAAAGTGCAGTAACAGCAATGCTTCGGGTACATAATGAAAGCCGTCTTCCTCCAGAGACCAAAGAGGGGACATATACATTTGAAGGTATTTTAAGTTTGTTTGATGGTAAATGTTTGTGCAGCAAGTTTCTACTAAGAAGAACGAGTGGTTACATTTGCCAGGTTGTGACATGCAAGGAAGTAAATATGTGAAATGAAAAATCGTGAATGTCCTCAGTGTTATATTCTGCACATGTCAGCAAACACTTTGTTAGACAGACAAAGTTGGTCACTCCCTGATGGACAGATTGAAGCATCAAAAGACTTTAAGTTTTGTTTTTTCTCTGAGTCCGAGTAAAGGATTCCTTATTAAAATAACATTGATTGCACAAAACACCCTTAAGTTGGCTCCTTAAGGTTTCCTTAAAAACATCTGCTGAAGTTCAATCATTATGAACAACAGTTACCTTCACCTTTCACAGTTTGTCTCTTTGATTGTTTGTACACGAATTACATTATGTTTCACTTTCATTAACATTGTGAGATTTGTATAGTTTTGGAATGATTAGTAAATGAGTTCTGTATGGGAAAATAAAGGCTACTCAAAACAAAAGAATCTTCTTTGTAGTGTCCATCTCGTTGCCACATTATGGCTTAAAGCTCATGAACACAGTCGGAAGAACAACTTCCCGACTCTGGAAATAGAACCATCAGAAGAGCATGTTCTCTGAGTGCCACTCTAGTGGCAAAATGACAGACAAGAGAGATGTTCAGTTTAATTCCAACATGACTTCTGTATCTCTGCTGGCATAACGCTGTGCTCATCTTTATATCCTGAACACACACTGAGTCTGCTGCTGTCCATCAACTCAGTCATAATGTTCCTCTAATTTAAAACTCATCAAATTGTTATGATGATGATTGTTCTTCCAACGTTATTCTGTGGCACTTCCAACATTTAACCCTCATCCTACCAACATATTTAACATACAAGACCGACTGAATAATCAGAATAAACTACTGTAACTACTGAACGAATAAACAACCATCATAGCAACATTCACTGCTTCTATCTCAAAACATTTTCCTTTTGTAACTGTCATCTTCAGAAAAAAAAAGGATTATTATTATTATTGCAAGCAAGTAAATTAATTAAGTTAATGTGCATAATGTGTAAAGTGTGTCGTACTTTAAATGAGGACTTATGGCAGACATTTGATCTATAAAGACTGCGTAGGCTGCAATTGGGTTGTTTTGACTTGGGTCCCCTGGGATCCATATATATCAGTATTTAAAATCATTATTTTACATAACAGAAACAGAAAACATTGATGTGAAGTCATTAGGATCACATTGATTGGCACATTCATGAAACATTGTGCTGTGAGATATGACTTAAAGTAAATCTCTGTGGTCTGCAGGGACCCCAGTTAGTACGATGAGGGGTAAAGAAATAATTGACCAGACATTATGTCAATGGCTTCTAATGTCTTTCTACTAAGTTTAACAGGATTCTCCTGTCATGTCACACTGTGGGGAAGTTTCAATCATTTCATTCAAATTACTTCACGTGTAAATAAAACATCTGTTGTCTGAGTGATACTGTTTTTATCTCTGTTCGAATAGATATTGTTGAAAGAGAGAAGAAGAACATCAGTATAACAACTGACTCCAAACTTTTGAATGGCAGTGTATATTATATTTAGTAGTTTAATATTTAATCCTTTTAAAGGAATGAACAACACATATAACTGGTAATACTGAACAGTGACAAATTTAAAAAATAATAATATTTGAAGGTGACTATACAGTTTGTCAGCAAATGATGCAACACGCAAATTCAAATTTGTCTTTGTCAAAAGTTGCGGCTGGTCTGATGGAACTTGCTGAACCAAATCCATTTTGTTGGGGGGGGTCAAGGCAGTTGTCGTTGACTCTAAAGACTCAAAGACTCAAAACAGTCATGAGTAGGTTCCCATTCTAAACAGCAGGCTCTCACCACGGTCCGGGGCGTGTCATATGTGCGACAGGTGAGGACGATCTCAGCTCGTCACTCTCTTGATCTCCAGATTGGGAGCAGGCAGGCAATTCCTTTGTTTCTGACAGGCGACGGCTGTCCGTCTGAAGAGGAAGAATCACACTTTGTAATGAGCTAGCTTCCCCAAATAGGCTCAGGAGGCTGGGAAGAGGAGGTAGCGGTGCTGGAGCTGACACAAGGGTATGATGGGAATTAAAATACCCTGCGTACGAGAGGAACATCACAAGTATGATAATGCTTCTATTGCTTTAACGTAGAGTCGTAACAGTCACTACTACAGACTCCTATCTTCACATTCAGCCAGCTAGAGAACAGCCAGGACAGAGTTCATTTCACACTGCTGGGAAATGTTCTCTCGCTACAGAGATTTTCAACTTATTGTTCAGTTTGAATGTGAATCTGATGTCAACGCCTACTGTGTGATTTCATATGTATAGTGCACTTATTTGATCAAGTTCACACTGAACAACAGCTTCTACATACTAGATGTGGAAACGATGGTTCAGTTAATTCAGTCTTTTATAATGAGACAAAAAGCAGTGAATTAGACATGTTAAATCCCCCTGAGGCAATGTGACTATTCCAAAAAATATGAACCCACACAGGAGCGCTTAAAATACACTAATTAATTATTGGCAAATACTATGAGGTCCTCTGAAGCGGTACGGCAATTACTTGTTCCGATGAGCCGAGAGAGAGAGAGAGAAAGCAGCGGTGGTCAGGCGAGCAATAGAGTGAATGGAGAGAGGGACTGGCAGATTGTGATGATTGTTTCACAGTGGTTACGTATAAAGCACAAATGAACACATCCACACCATCTCACATCTCCCTGTGGGAAGGTGCCGCGTCGCCGGATTTTGAATGAATGCTGCTGAAGGACAGGCTGCTACATCCTGTCCTCTCCTCGGTGTGTGTGTGTCTCTCTGTCAAACTGACACACCGATGCCCAGTTATGACACATTAAATGGTAATACTGAACGGTGACAAATGGATTTGGTTAAGCAAGTTGAGAAATCTGCGTTTCTTTCTGAACAAAGATGATTGAGTGGTTATGCAAATGAAAATAGAGTAAAAGGGTCAGTTATTTGGTATCTTTAGTGAGTAAAATACAAGCCCATGGAAGCTACAGCACTTTGAAAGAGAAGCAGCTTACAGGTTAAGGACCACCTGGAGAATTCAATTTGATGATGAAAACCTCTTGAAGAAAGATGTGAAGGAGAGCACACTGAGAGAACACCTCCTCCTATCTACAAATTTCAATCAGTACTTGACTGTTCATTATTATGACAATCTGAATTCAACATGTTAATCTTTTCTCTCAAATCCTGCAACAATTAGTGTCCAATGAATAATGCAGGCTGTCACACGTTCTAATTCCAACTCGTCACATATTGACGCTCCACAATCGCAGAATACGGATTGCCTGGTCAGGACCGTTGGTGTCACTTTCTAATACTCTAGGTAGCCTAGTATCTGATGCTCTGGGAAGAAAAAGAGTCTGGCTGAGTAGCATAGGGGTCCCAGTGTTCTGTAATGCAATTGTTCATTAAGTTAAATACTACTGGTCGGTGACTGTGGCTAAGTGGAGAGCAGGGCTGTCCTTCAATCAGAGGATCGGCGGTTCGATCCCCAGCTCTGCTAGTAGCATGTCGACGTGTCCTTGAGCAAGACACTTAACCCCAAAATTGCTCCTGTAGCTGTGCCTACGGTGTATGAATGTGATAGAATCTGAATTGTAAGTCGTTTTGGATAAAAGTGTCTGCTAAATGACTGTAATGTAATGTAGTGGTGCAACGGATCATACAACTCACAGTTTGAATCGTATAACGGATCAGAGTCACAGATCAGATCATCACAAAGTAAAAAATGCAGCCAATATAACATTTAGGGATCCCTGATCACGTTTTTTTAGCCGCTGATACTAATTGCCCATCATTGATGAGCCATACTGGCTCTAAAATCTGTAAATCATCAAAAATTCTAAATGTAATTTATAATGTTTCCTTTTGTTCATAAAAACACAAAATTCAAATGATAAGAAAAAAAAGATTGTATTATTATGGATTAAAACAAATCTTGTCATTAGTAGTTTTAATGATGTATTATAATCTGCTTAGAGCTAGTGTAAACAGGTCATAATTCATCTCTAATATATATTTGTTGTTTGAAAACATCTCCTTCAAACAACTGTATTTATTCAAGTTCACTACAATACATTTTACAAGATTACATGTGAACACATCATTTTACCTTCACTCAATACTCATTTTCACTGAACAGAGCCTGAACACATCATAATGTAACCGAACGGAACCTTTGTTCGTTGGCGTTAGCATTAGCGGTGCTGCCATCGTTAGCTCTCCTCCGATCAATTTAAACACTGATTGCTTGCGTACAGTGTAACATTATCAGAGATCAGCGACTAGAAAAGCATAAAGGCCGATGTCCTGATCGCATATTGTATGGATCACGGATTAACAAGGGTCCGTTACACCACCATCAAATACCATTTAGGAATGATCAGGTAACTGAATCATTAGGATATTGTGGTCTTTCAGTCAGTAAATCAAATCACCTTTTTTGCCACGGTAGGTTGACATGAAAAAGTTAAGTCTATCAAAGAGGGTAAGAAGAGGCCAATAATAAATGAAAAGCCAACTATTGTGGATTTACAGGATGTTCAAGGGTTTTATTATATATGTTTGCTGGTGGGAAGCCATTGAGAGATCTCTAACATGTCGCACCAGATGGTTTGTTTCACAGAACCATCTGAGAGGCCGTCCTTCAAATTGTTTGGAAAAGGAGAGGTACTTCAAAATATTCTTAGCATGTGATTGGATGAACTATCTGTCAACCAAACTCTTAAAGAAGTGAGTCGGGTCTTTGCTCTTTTTTCAATAAAGAAATACTCACCAGATCTGATAGAACAGATGCTACTGCAGTGTGTCCGCTAACCTTTTGAGGAGCCGCCATTGTTGTTAAAACCAACATTCGCCTCTCCGTGTTGTCTCACATGGAGAGGCGACTGTTGGTTTTAACAACAATGTTATTGTAACCTTGTTTGTTTTTTTTAAGTGTAACTTTATTGCTACTGTGTTATTGTGTACATTACGGACCTACGAGTCCCGTTCAGTAGCTGTTGTGCTTGCTGCTGTGTGTACTACTGTTGATTATTGATCCCGTTTATTATTCTATGATAATGGTGTTGATATTAATAATTAAAATAATATTAATAATTAATAATTATACTTGCTAATAACAAAACCCGCTCCTGCCAGATCCCAACATGGCTAATGCTTCACAGAACACAATAACCAGAAAAAGGTGAGTTGCTGTGTTCTTCTTTTTATGTAACTAAATGTATGTCATCCCACGCTATTTTAGTTAGTGCAAAAGAAAATATGAAAATATATCTGGTTGGATGAGGAAATGTTTGGACATTGGTTGTTCAGCCATCTTTGTCATAGATCAATCATATCCCAGCTTTAAACATTAGGTAAGTGTTCATGTATGTATTCAGTAGGCAGATGTCTACACACTGTCAGAAAAGTCAGTGAATTTTACAGTGAAAAATTGTTAAATCACAACAGTAAGAGACCATGAATTGTAAATAGTTATATTCAGTTTATCTTACAGTGAAACACCGTAAATATATATATATCAGCCGAAAAAATAATTTGTGCATGTATTTCTTGTAAAAAATATATTTTGTCACTGTTAAATGTTCTAAACATTGTACTGATAACGGAAATACACCGCAACATGAAAATAAATCAATACTGTGATATTTGCATTTATTACTTTTTAACAATACATTTGGTTACTGTTAAATGTACTGTGATGTCTTGAGAGGTCGGGATCAGCTTGTGAGGTGTGGGTGCACAAATGAAGACAAGTGGTTGTGTTCTAACTCAAAATAATATATTAGATTCTTTAAACAAAAGGTAAACTTCATTCCAGCCGAAAGCCGCTACAAAAACCAAACATAAGTATCTTCCGTTTTCTTCAGGTTTGTTGTCTTTAATGTAACATAAAACTCTTTTCTTCTTGGTGCGCTCCTGTCCTCCTCTCTCCAAACATTTCCTTCTTTGTCCCCACACCAACCTCTCCCGGGTAATCAGTCCCCTCTCTTTCAGCTGGGCCGCGCCTTGGTCCCGGCTGCCCTGCTGACTATGGGAATTGTAGTTCATTACCCCGATGCCATGATGGGTTGTAGTCTTTGCTGCAGCCACCGGGAGGGGACGTACCTCCCGTTGATGACCCTCCCTCTCATGACATTACAGTACGGACCATTGCGCTGCCAATGGAGGTAAAATGCATTATACATTCAACAGCCAGCCCCGTATTTTTTTGCATTTATTATTCGTAAAAAATTCAGTTTGTCACTGATAAATGTACTGAACATTGTACTGATAATGGAAATACACTGTACTATGGAGAGAAAAAAACAATACCGTAATTTTTGCATTCATTACTTTTAAAAAATACATTTGGTTACTGTTAAATGTATGGACCATTGCGCTGCCAATGGAGGTAAAACGCATTGTACATTTAACAGCCAGCCTCGTATGTTTTGCATTTATTATTCGTAAAAAATTCAGTTTGTCACTGTTAAATGTACTAACTATTGTACCGATTACAGTAATACACCATAATATATACTGTATAACAGCCAACTCTGAAAATTCTGCAAATATTATCTATAAAATCAGAATCAGAACCAGAACCGTTTATTGCCATGGTATGTTGAACATACAAGGAATTTGACATGATGGGAGGTGCGTAACATTTAACAATCAACAACAATCAGTGCAAAGTAGAAACACATTAAAATTTACATAAAGATATCAAATAAAGTAAAATATAAAATAAAGTTGAAATATAAAATAAAGTTGAAATATAAAATATAGTGCACAAACGAACAGATAACAGGACTATAAATAAGTGAGATGTAAGTGTAGTGTAAAAGTGTCGAGTGTAATTAAATATGAACCTAGAAGGGATGTGCAGGGGAGTGACCGGTAGGAAATTGTCCTGGGGATGACAGAGTCAGTGGGGGACCCGGGCTCTGTTAATGAGCCCGACTGCGGATGGGAAGAAGCTGTTCATGTGGTGTGAGGTCTTGGTCCTGATGGACCTCAGCCTCCTGCCAGATGGAAGGGGCATGAACAGTTTTTGTCCAGGGTGAGAGGGGTCGGCTACAATCCTTCTTGCTTGCTTCAGGGTCCTTGAAGCGAACAAGTCTTGGAGGGACAGCAGATTGCAGCCAATCACCCTCTCAGCAGAGCGAATGTTGCGCTGCAGCCTGCCCTTGTCCTTGGCAGTGGCTGCAGCGTACCAGACCGTGATGAAGGAGCAGAGGATGGACTCAATGATGGCAGTGTAGAAGTGCACCATCATTGTCTTTGGCAGGTTGAATTTTTTCAGCTGCCTCAGAAAGTACATCCTCTGCTGAGCCTTCTTGGTGATGGAGCTGATGTTCAGCTCCCACTTGAGGTCCTGGGTTATGATGGAGCCCAGGAAGCGGAAGGACTCCACAGTGTCGACGGGGGAGTCACACAGACTGATAGGGGCAGGTGGGGCTGCATTCTTCCGGAAATCCACAACCATCTCCACTGTCTTTAGAGCGTTGAGCTCCAAGTTGTTCAGACCGCACCAGGTCACCAGATGGTCAGTCTCCCACCTATCCCCACCATAGATGAGTTCAATGAGGGTGGTGTCATCCACGAACTTCAGGAGCTTGACGGACTGGTGACTGGAGGTGCAGTTGTTGGTGTACAGGGAGAAGAGCAGAGGGGAAAGAACGCAGCCTTGGGGGAACCGGTGCTGATGGTCCTGGAGGCTGAGACGTGTTTTCCCAGCTTGACGTGCTGCTTCCTGTCAGACAAGAAGTGTGTGATCCACTTGCAGGTGGAGTCGGGCACATGCAAAATATACATTTTGAAAAATACATTTTGTCAAAGTTAAATGACGAAGGAGGCCTTTCAGGCCTGGTTGGCTCAGTGGTTTCCAGAAGCAGCTGAGGGGTACCGGCAGACCAGAAGGGCTGCAGCTGTGATGGTCGCAGATGCTAAAACTCGGGCATGGGAGGAGTTCGGCGAGGCTATGGAGAAGGACTTTCGGTTGGCCTCAAGGAGGTTCTGGCAAACCATCCGACGGCTCAGGAAGGGTAAGCAGGTCCTACCCCAGGCGGTTCTCAGCAGGGGGGGGTGGGCTGCTGACCCGGACGGGGGACATCGTCGGGCGGTGGAAAGAGCACTTTGAGGAACTCCTAAACTCGACCAACATGTCCCCTGGAGAGGAGGCAGCGCTGAAGACCTGGGGAGGCCGGACCCATATCCCTGGTGGAGGCCGCTAAGGTAGTCAAAAAGCTCCATGGTGGCAAGGCGCCGGGGGTGGATGAGATCCGCCCTGAGATGCTGAAGGCGCTGGACACTGTTGGGCTGTCTTGGCTGACACGCCTCTTCAATATCACATGGGGGTCGGGATCGGGAGGGGTCCTGGGAGTTTGCCCAACCAGTCTACATGTGCTTTGTGGACTTGGAGAAGGCTTTCGACCAGGTCCCTCTGGGGTTTTTGTGGGGGGTGCTAATGTTAATGGAAATAC
>NW_022280068.1:488017-507787 GCF_004355925.1 Anarrhichthys ocellatus | reverse complement strand
CCAGGCGGAGGACCTTCATAACTACAGGTGGTAAAGATTAAGATATATCGAACTGCAAACTAGGTCAGTTATGAGTCTGCTATTATGAATTTGTTGTCCGTAGAGGTTTAATATTTGTTAATTATACAATGTGTCATGCATTCACATGCTCTGTCTGTCATGAAGACAGACATTTTTGCTGAAACGTGCTGAAACATTTTATTCCTGTTGCACAGCAGTGGAATGTTTCACATACAGTCAGCACACTGAGCACAGATAGTGAAGAGATAGAACTGCTGCTGTGTGAAGGGAATACTGCTGTTAAAAAGAACCTGATTTGTTTTAAGTGTTTGCAAACCAAATGTTATTGCCCTTTTGTTCATATAGCAGTACTTTTAGAATAAAAGTGCGCAATACACTTTTAAATTCATTATTGAACTTTGCAATAAAAATCCATGCGATTAAAAATTTGAATCGTTGCCCAGCACTAATATGTATATATGGTTACATATAATTTAATTTATTTGCCATATTTTAAGAATCATTAGAAATCATTACATTCATAAATTCAAAGAATAACATTCAATCTGGTATCCATAGTAACGGAATGTTGTGATGGTGACATCACGGATTCTTTGCATGTGATGTCGTTTTTGGCTTTCAAGCCTTTGAAGTGCCTGAATTAACAATAAGCCTACAGTCCTATACCTTTCCTCACACATTTCACAGCAGACATCAAGTTGGTTCGTAGTTCTCTGTGTCACCACCTCTGCACGTGACCAACAGACGGACTTCTCTGTGTCACCACCTCTGCACGTGACCGACAGACGGACTTCTCTGTGTCACCACCTCTGCACGTGACCGACAGACGGACTTGTCTGTGTCACCATCGCGGCAACAGCAAGTGACCGACAGACGGACTTGTCTGTGTCACCATCGCGGGAACAGCAAGTGACCGACAGACGGACTTGTCTGTGTCACCATCGCGGGAACAGCAAGTGACCGACAGACGGACTTCTCTGTGTCACCATCGCGGGAACAACAAGTGACCGACAGACGAAGTTCTCTGTGTCACCACCTCATCTGTCAGATCATTTATTATTTTGATTTAATAAACTGTTATATTTTAAAGAGCAGTCGTCTGATTACTTGTGCATATGTGTGTAATAATAACTGGATGTAGTGGCCTATGCTCAAACTTAAACCTTCACTCTCACTACAAACGTGTATTAGTATTCAGACTGTTAATATCGTGAGTGAACACTAATTATGAGACTTAGTTTATAGTTTGGTTATTGGTCCCTGTCCGCAGGGTGGTGCCCCGTTCTTATTAGTAATTACTAATTAACTTATGTATGTTAATAACTCCATTGACGTCGATAGTTTAGTTTCATATTTGCTGATAACCAAACACGCTCCTTTACATTCCCAACAAAACACAGGGTGATATATTTCAAGCGTTTATTTCTTTTAATTTTGATGATTATGGTTTACAGCTAATGAAAACCCCAAATTCAGTATCTCACAAAATTAGAATATTACATAAGACCAATTTTTAAAAAAAAGGATTTTTATTACAGAAATGTTGGCTTACTGAAAAGTATGTACAGTATACAGTATGCGCTCAATACTTGGTCGGGCTCCTTTTGCATGAATTACTGCATCAATGCAGGGTGGCACGGTCGCGATGAGACTGTGGCCTGCTGACGTGTTATGGAAGCCCAGGTTGCTTTGATAGGGGCCTTCAGCTCGTCTGCATTGTTGGGTCTGGTGTCTCATCTTCCTCTTGACAATACCCCATAGACTCAACGCTTAAAGGACGTCCTAATTCCTAAAATGCATCTTGAGGATCGAGGTTTGCAGGAGGAGCTGTAAGTGAGGAAACACCAGTATATCACGGCTGAAATCTTTTCAGCATTGGTAACAAATTAAAGAGGCGTGACACACTTCTGGAATAATCTCAACCATGGCAGGACTCTACAAATGTAACAGTTCCAATTTAGTTCATAAATTGTAGTTATATAAGGTGATCAAACTTTCTGCCTTTCACAGTTTGTGTAGCTCCTCCTAAGGCTCAGTTCTAACACCTTTCACCTGATAGTTGTTTTTATACTGAATGTGGGCTACATCAACTGACATTATCCTGACATGATGTTTACAAGTGCAAACAGTTGTTAACGTCACAATATTAAAGCAATTTTGCATTGAGCTCTAATTTGTCTTTGGTATATCTGCAGTCACTTGTTTTTACAAGCCCTGAAGAAGAGATTGAGTTGAAAAGCGTAGGCGCAAAGCCCATTTATTAAAGCAGGGGTCTCAAATTCAAGGCCCGCGGGCCGAATCCGGCCCGCCACGTCATTTTATGTGGCCCGTGAATCCGCCAGCAAAAAAATAAAAAATAAAATAAAAATAAAAATTATTAAAAGTTAGACTTGATCATAAAAATATCCCCGTAGTCGAAATTATGAGATAGAAAGTCAAAGTTATGAGACAGAAAGTCGAAGTTATGAGACAGAAAGTCACAATTATGATATAGAAAGTCAAAATGATGAGATACTTAAACACAGTCGTAGAAGCAGCTCTTTGGCTGGTTACTGTACATTTGACATGGAAATGTATTGTGAGTACATTGAAGACTTTAAACGTGACTTTAAAACACTTCAAAACTTCACGTGGGATTGTGCAAAACGCACCCTTGAAAGGATTTTAAGCTTTGAACAAAGTTATTGTAATAACTTGTGTTTGATATTTGTCTTTGCTATTTTCTTTAAAAGTTTGATCTTTGATAGAGTAACGTGGGTTTCTTAACCCTAAACTAAAAGGATTTAAGTTATAATAACAGAAATGTGGTTACTGTACATATATTTTTACAGTTATATAACTGCATGTACAATATTTTCAGACTTGAATAAACAATAATCAAATGCAGACAGTTATTTACCAATATGTTAGGAGTAGTTACATTCCAGACCTCGGTCAAACAGTCCTCTGTTCAAATTAAGTTTGACGTAATTATATTCTAAGGGTGTGGGACATTTAATAGGAGCAAACTAAATGCCAAATCCATATTTTTCATCTGAAATTGTCACACATTTAAAAATAAATACAACCTGATTCTCGGCATTTCTTTGCATCTGTCGGAGTTGTTTGAACACTAGAGCCACAATGAATGCAAACGTCATCATCCAGAATGGCTTCTAAGCTGATTCACTTCGTTAATTTGCCTTCCACTCTTTATACATACATGGTCTCCAGCACAAAGCACTTTACAAAAAACATAGTAAAGAAGGCAGAGTGGCAGATAATTGGGGAGCAGCTGGAATCGGGGATGGTCGCAAACCACCGGATGTACGAATGATTAGACGGTACTGATTGTGCTCTACGTAGCTAAATGACAGCTTTTTGCTAATGTCATTTATTCGTTAGCCTTGTTTGGGACTAGCACTATACATTACATGCATACAATTAATTCAGTCTGGTCTTGTTTTGCAAATTGTTGAAGTGAATAGTGTAAACAAACACATCGGACTCAGTGTGAAAGGTTTCTGTGTGTAACAATTCTTTTGGGATGGCAGATTTTAATAAACGCATATGACAGATACGGATTTGGGGGTTGGTGTTGTAGAGTAATGTGGAGTAATCTAAGACTCTCTGGGCCTGGAAGTGCAATGACTGTAAGGTGACATTTGCTGGGATGAAGTCGGCTAAATGAGGTTTGTGGGGATTCTACATTGATGGTGTAGGATGTACACTATTTCACATGGTTGGATTCAAGGGTGGATAAGGAACACAAGTCAAAAGTGAAGTATGGTCTGGCAAGGCTAACTCTAATGCAGTCCTCCTGTGTGGCAGATCAATGCTGTGCCTTCAGTCCATATGTCTCATCTGCAACCTATTTAAAGATTGAGACAGAATCTGCAAACCACCCTCACACCTGAGAACAGCTGGTTTGGTGGGTAGAAGGCACAGTTGGCTAGAGACGAGCAGCCACAGTAACTAACTACCCTACAATTAATCCTGTACATCACCTCAAAGATCAAACATGGATGTAGATGATGCCCAATGTAAAACAAAGAGCTGTTAACAAAGTTAATTCATAGCTTCTTTTGTGTGATGGAATAATTGTGGTCTTTACATGCTGTATATCATGGCACTTTTATTCACATTAGAGGGGAACTCTAATTCAGTCAGTGACACTGCGGACTCATTCCCACTTCATATGTCCTGGGCAGATTGGATAGCTGCTCCATAGTAAAAAAAAATAAACATCCAATTGTAAATGCAAGTAAGCCCAAGAGGATTGAAATCCAATTGTGAACTATTACAGAGGTGCTTCAAGACGCAATCCAGCCAGATGTTAAAAAGGTCTAAATGCATCCGTAAGATAAAGACGCTACATGACCCCATTTGCCCACACATTTCAAGTGTCTGGTATCCAGCAAAATCCAAAAACCTCTGCTTTTGATTGGCTAGTACTTGTTGCCTTGGTTGGGTGGATTAGTTTTAGGCATGAGGAGTGAGTTTGGGTTAGGACAATAATAATCAGAGGCATAGTAGAGCAGGGCCATGCCTTCGCCAACCCAGGGGAAAAAATATTGCTACTTTTTTATCAAAGAACTATCCATACACACAAACACAGAACACACAAACACCTCTGGATCCTCTTTTTGCTGTTGCTTAAATGAGACACGGATAACAAAATTCAGTGTCATTTCAACTGACGTTATGACGCTAAACAGACCTTGTGAGTTGATAATTTCAAAGACTGCTCACTAACGCAGTTGCACTTGGGTGGAAAACAGATTATATAAAGGGATGTCATACATCACAAGAGATTTACACCCTGAATAGTCTCCGGATCAAATCCAGATGAGATTTAAGACACGTTTATTTGAAAGATCACCTTAACCAAAGCGTGTTGAGTGTTTGATCCATATAGGCCTCAAGGAGACGCTGACAGATGCATTTACACCTTTCACACCTCCTGAGGTAGTTAAAATCTGATTTCAATCCGTCTCTAATGCTGCTCGGTTGATGTGGAATACCTAATCTGCTGCATGAAGTGGTTAGGTGGGCATGAGCGTACTGAGTGATTAGTGACTACATAACATGCACACTAATAGTCCAGCTCTGTGTGTTGTACACTAGTTGCACTCAAGCTAACTCGCAAACAGTTTGCAAAGTCCCAAATTCCAGTATGCAAAGCTACATGTCAAAGGGAATATTAGTGTGATATTAATTTTCATAAACCATGTAAGCAGCTTAGTACGAGTATTGCTTTGTGTTTTTTGGAATAAGGGCAAACTAAAACGAATATGTAATGATGTAAAGCAGTCAATGTGAGTGACTGAATCAGTATCACTTTTCAGAGTTCCCCTCAAAGGTGACTGAAATTTATCGGCCATGATATGAAAGTGTAAATGTCACCTCAGCCGAGTTTGACGACTAGTTTGTTCGTGTGGAAACAGGGTGTATAACTAAGAATTAAACCCACAACCTTGGTGCTGGGGGTCCGGAAATCTCTTGTGCATTTGTTGACCCCCCTTAACAATGTAATGTCAGAATCATTGATTGAATCCAATATATTCTTTGGCATTGAATGCTGTGAATGTGTGCACAAGTCCTTTACTGATGCTGCTGTTTGAAGATAATTTGGAGCCATTTTTCCCTAAAAGCATCATAGATACTAAACAGGGAAATGTGACCATGGCAAATAAGATTAAGCTAATTATTTATTCCTTTGGGTTTATATGGAAACCATTACACACAAGGTTAATTATCTCAATAAAATACGCTGACATAATCAACAAAGATCATGTCTTTGATTAGCAAACAAGAGTTCCGTTGCTTTTTAGACATGATAAATGGCGTGTGACAATCTGCTGGCTCTGCTCACTATGTTTACACAGGAACCCTCTGAACCCCTTTTAAAAAAAATCACAGTTTATCAAGTGACATACAGTATAAGTCAAAGGCTTTACAACTGACAATAAAGTCACGGCTCATAAATCATTATGTCACGCTGCAGCTGTTCTGCTGTGTGCCGTGATAATGACTTACATTCTGACAGCAGGCGGAAAAAAAAAAAGTGTTGGCCATTTACTGACTATTCATTAACATCTGAAAATGTAGTCAACTTTCTGCAGCCGCGCTCCAAAACAGATCAAATGTGCCGTCAGTCAGCGTTTGTCAGGGGAGAAACGGAGACACATGACAGTGTAGGAGGATACCTAGATGTCACATACTTCCCCCGCCTCCTTGAGTCATTAGCATTGGTTTGTGATGACACCCCTGACACATGACAGGCAAAGGCCTTCGCTGTCGTTCATCCCAGGACAGCACATCTGTCAGCCAGCTGACTTGACTGACTCACTCACTCATACGCCGACTAACGGGCTGACAGATGATCCTGCAGTCAAGGCTGCGGCACTACGCAGATGATAAGCAGAGAGGACAAACAAGCTGCAGACTGGAAGTGAGGAGCGGAATGAAAGAAACTGGCACAACTACTCTGTTTGTTTGGACGGTAGCCCTCGCTGCTGCACAGCAAAGCCGGAGCCATTTGTGACCCGAGTGACCCTTCCACACTGCCTCTGCTCTGCCACAATCCGCCTCCAAACCTGGAAAGTCAGAAATAGCAGCAGAAAGGGGAGAGAAGCATAGATGGTCAAAAACTCAGAGAGACTCAGAGTGGTGCTACCCGTTAGCCTGCCAAGTGGCACCGGTGCCGCCGCACAGGGGGTTAGGTGCCAAAGCTTGTCAAACACAGGGCACCCATCCAATCCAATCCAGCGGCAGAGGGGAGTGCTGGCTGCCACTAATGTCAACTATATAAGAGCCGTCACCACACGCCGCTGCCAGGGCGAAAAAGCACCTGCTATCGCAAAGGGCCCTTTGTGGTATGAAGACACAAATTGCAGTTGCTGTTCACATAGTGGGCAGGAGGAAATTAGATTACACTCAGACTGTTAGAAAGGGGCCATATGTACTGGAAATACTCTGATAAATGAGCGCTGAACTTTCACGTCAAGACTGCTGCATACGTCAAGACTGCTGCAAGTGTGTGTGCTATAAATAAAAAGGCTTCGTGCTGAACCAGTAAATTTCATGATGCACAAGGTTTGTATGACAAATGTGTTTCGTGATTGTAATTGGGGTTGGCTCACTGGAAGAGGCGCTTTGCTCTGGGTATTTACTGGGAAAAAGCACCTGAGGGATACAAAAGAGGAAGTGCCTTCTCAGTCGGGCACAAAGTGTCTGTGTGTGTGTGTGTGTGTGTGAACGTGTGTACTTACATTCTTATCTAACAGTGGACTTAGGTGTTGTACACATTCATCAACAGGGGACTCCATCGCAAATGGGACATTTCGGAAATTCTGTTAGTACCTGTGTGTGTGTGTCTTGATAGGGTTCAAATTGGGTCTACCTGTACATACTGTGTCTCTTGATTGGGTGTGTTTGTGTGTGTGCTTAATTGCATGCATTTGCATAATCATCTCCAATAATGTTTCTCATTGTCAGCAAAAGTCTATTAACATGTCCCACACGTTAACACCCCCAAGATAAATAAGTGAGATGTCCAAGAGAGATCATTATTGGAGAGGCTCTAAATCGATCCATCCTAATTAATTACCTGCTTGATAGATAGGAGTGTGCGTCACACTCTAACAGCCCAAGAGAGCCAGACCGGCAGTTCAAATCCCACTCATAATACACACACAACTAAAACTGTAGAGATAAATGCTTAACATCAAATGCATTTGATGATAAGCAAACACCGGCACTCTTCCCAAAGTACAGGGGGTCCCTGAAACATCAGGGCAGGAGTGTTGGAACGGTGCCGTTCTTCAGTATGGATGTTCACATCGTTGTTGTTTTCATTCTTGGTCTGGATGACCCTTCAGAGTAAAAAGCTGCAGGGTCCTCCCCTACTATTACCAATGCTGGGGCCCCACAAGGGAGTGCTATCTCTCCTATTCTATTTACTATTCATACAAATGAATACAGAGAATTCATACAGATAAATCAATCTGCTCTGATACAGTGATTGTTGGTAGGCTCACTGAACATGAAACAAAGTATCGTAGATGTGTGGGTGACTCTGTTGACCTCTGTTTTCTTCAGCTAAATACCACAAAAACTAAGGAAATGTTCGATTTTAGAGCGAGCAGATTGACATATCAATAATTGACAAAAGAGGATTACAACAATTACAATTTGCGCTTTATACTTTGACAGTTTGGATTGGACAGACATATACTGTTTTTTTATTGTTTATTTGCTTCATTGCCTGGTGACTGTAGTTTATAACAACAAACTAATAAGATTGTGAATATGTTTAGCAAATCTGGGGGGCAACAACAACACATAGAATGTATATAAGAAGTGCTCGTACTCACTCTGATGTCCCCCATTGGTTTGTGGACTACGGCTTTAAAGCCTCAAGTTCGTAATTTTGGCTGCCGCCATGTTGTTTTTTAAGGAGAAATGACACAAGAAGATGGAGCTAAGTACAACCGAACAATGACTAAGACATTTTTAGGAAACCAAAATGCTACAATTATCTTGAATTGAAGTGAAGGTAATGAAGTGAAGAGCACTTCAGTATCTGCTTTACTTTTCGGACCTGGATATTGCCTCCTGCAATAACAATGTGACACTGCTTTATGAGTCCCAATTGGCGAGGAAAAGGTGGGAAATCTCCTCAGTAATCCTGTCTGTGCAATGATCCCTCCTTATTTTGAACCCCCTCACACTTCCTTATCCAAAGACATGCAGCTAAGAAGAGGCTCATCTGGCTCATCGGCAAGCTATCCGGCCGTCCAATGTCACATGAAACCCTGCTAAACTCTAATTACATAGTGTGTTCGAGATTGGCAGATGAAATATAACTGCACTGTAATCTGTTGCTGAACTGGGACAAGATGTCAGCTAGAAGAAAAAAGTGCAAAAGTGCAAATCTCCTGAAGGACAATGTCTTTTTTACATGAATGAAAGTCTGAGAGGTAACGCTATGTATTTACGAGTACATTTTTAGCATCTTGTAATAAATATTGATATGTTCTTGATCACTTTGTGTTGTGTCTATTTGCCTTTTCTGTTGAGAAGATAACTGAGACTTTTGTGGGTTTTGAGGCACTGATGGCCTTTCAATGTCATTTCTAAATGCTTTGTAAGGCATATATAGTCCTCACTTTAGATGTGGTCACACGAAACACTTAACTAACGACTAGTAACTACCTGAGTGAAACCCAAGTGACACAGGAAACTGTCTCTCTGTGGGGCGTGGCACTCCGGACATTATTTCTTATGTCCAATGCATTTAACGAGTGAAACCAGACATTGTGGTTTAATATGCGGCCAGCCTGCATTTAGAAGTAGTGAAGGTGCACCATATTTTAAATGCAAGCCAATCAGAGCAGAAAGGGCTTTTTCTGTAGCGGGGCTTGAAGATACAGGCGCTAAAACGGAGCCTTTCAGACAGAGGTATTCCATCCTTGATCAAGTTTCATTACAGCTGTGCTAGCACCTGAACACTCCCACCAGCAGACATAACAACCTGTGGCCTCATTTGCATACAGTTTATTGCAGACTTGTCAGCCTTCTGCCCCACACCTCCTGGCTCGCCGGGAGAATCGGTGTCAAGCTGCGATCGCTCATCGCACATTATCAGATTCACAGGAAGCACCAAAACACATAAGCACACACACACACGATTGAAGACACACAGAGAAACCAAGGACAAATGAGGCAGAGATAAATCCATCATTGGTTTTTAAGAGTGAGAATTAAAAACCAAAGTATTGCTTTCATGATAAAAATATGTTACAGTAAATGTCTTAGTAATCAAAATGATTTATTCTCTTTCATGATTCTTCTTTAGAATTACAATCAGCTTTATTGGCCATGTATGCGTACATACATGGCCAATAAAGCTGATTGTAATAGTACACATGCATGGAATTTGACTCCAGTTTCCACTTTGCTCTCAACGTACACACACAAGTTTACAAATAATCAAGAAAATATAAAAAATAAGACAAAGACAAAAAAAAAAGTAGAACAGATGTAAATATAAACATTTAAAGACTATGTACAGTATAAATATAAATCGAAAAGTATATATATATATATATATATATATATATATATATATATATATAAACCTGTACAACAACAATGACAGTGGAATTGAGGTGATAGGTAATGCAATATGTCTGATTAATTGTTCATCAGAGTGATGGCCAGTGGAAAGAAGCTGTTCCTATGTCTGGTGGTTTTAGCGTACAGAGCCCTGTAGCGCCTACCAGAGGGGAGGAGTTGGAACAGCTTGTGTCCAGGGTGTGAGGGGTCTGCAGTGATCTTTCCTGCCCGTTTCCTGACTCTGGAGGTGTACAAGTAGAGGATGGAGGGCAGGCTGGAACCAATGATTCTCTCTGCAGTCCGTTGTAGTCTGTTTCTGTCCTGTTTGGTGGCCGATCCAAACCACACAGTTATGGAAGAACAGAGAACAGACTGGATGATGGTGGAGTAGAAAATAATCAGCAGTTCCTGAGCTGGCGCAGGAAGTACAACCTCTGCTGAGCCATTTTCCTGATGTCCCTTTCAAATCTTCTAAAAGACAGGCATACGAGTGTGTTCTCTGCTGAGGATGCATGCTCCACCGAAACCAAGATCTAATCTAGATCCTCGGCTGATGTAGTTTAAAATGTCAATTGGCACCCGTTATCAAGATTAACGCAGCGCGTGCAGTATCGTTAAATGATTTAATTTCATGGTCTAATCAGTGTGGATTTCATGGACAACACCAGATCTGTATCTGAACACATCTCGATGCAGGCTACCTGCTCGGATCAGACGATTGCTGTTTGAATAGTTCTTGATTGATTTAAATGATAATCGGATTGTCATTAGCTGCTCGACATGTGCTGCCCTGAAAATGGACAACCTTCAGTTTAAAGGGAAAAAGATTTTTGGATTTGTGAAAAACATAGAGGTGAGACTTGCTCTCTCCTCTTACCAACAGTCAGTAAATGTTATAAATGTCATACAAGTGATGGAGGATTATTACAGAGAAGTGTTGAAGGTGGAGAAGAAAGACAAGATAATCAAAACTTGCATCTCTCATTGCTTGAGGGTTAGTGTAAAATCTTTTTCCAAGTTCCTGGTTGAGCATTTTGATGTGAGCATTAGCATTCAGGTGCTGAAGCTGTGATTATGTCAAAGGTCTCCATCTGAACTGCATGACTAATTTAACAGAGGTGCGACTTCACTAAAAGAGATTGATGTGTCATAATGGCTTCCAGGCAATTTGCTCAAAAGTGACATTGATCTACATTTGATTTACACTGCTGGTGGCCCCACAGATTTGATTCCTCGATCACTTTGCGTCGATGGAATGCCTAATTGTGTCATAGTTGACCACAGACTCTTTTAAAAGACATCTGACCCCAGCGTTGAACAGACACAACCTCCCTGAGCCTCTGAGGGAAACAGAAGATGGAAATCAAAACGCCACTCCTCCCAGGAGAGATCAACAGAAAGCTATCAGAGTGCTCTGAACACTGAAAGTGTAAACCCACTGCTGCCGCAGTGCTACAGCTCGTCATATGACGAGTGTCAAGTGTCGGCCCTAGCACCGATAGGAAGCGTTGCGCTGCAGCGTGTAAATACAAGACCACACCGGCTTGTAAAATACCACAGGGTTTGTTTTTTCCCTCACCTTTATTGATAACAGTCAGAGACAACAAAATATCATGGGTGAGTTGCCTATAGTTGTCTATTTCTAAATAATAATTTTGGCCGTTGTCTTTAAAAAGCTGGTTTTGTAGCATAGGATATTTGATGACCTGAACAACTAGTTTCTCCTCATCCATGCTTCGACAGCAACAGCACAAGGGGGCGACTGTGGCTCAGTGTTAGAGCAGGTCGTCCTTTGATCGGCGGTTCGATCATGGGTAGTAAATGTCCTTTGGTTGGTTAGAGAGTCCTGATGGGCAGGTGGCACCTTGCATGGTAGCCCCTGTCATCAGTGTATGAATGGGTGGGAATGGTTGAATGTGTAGTGTTAAAGCGCATGTAACATGTAGTGTTAAAGCGCTTTGAGTGGTCGGAAGACTAGAAAAGCGCTTTACAAGTAGTCCATCAAGGTTCCACGAGCACTGGCTGTTTGGACACGCGCCATTCAGAGATGGTATATTTTGGTCTTGAGAAGCTGCAGTAAGCTGGTGTGTTGTTTCTCTTTTTTGGATTGAGATCTTCAACTCTGGAAAAAAAGCCAGAGGAGTTTCCAATAAGAACAAGTGGAAAGACACACACACTTCACTGTCAGAACACACACACCCACACATACCCCCTACTCTACGCCACTGTCACAGCCACCACGTCAAAGCCGAAGCATGGGGTACAAGAGACGAGACAAGAAGGGTAATGGAGGGATTGATGAGGAGGGAGAGCACGGGGCAGGAGGCAGATGGGAAAGGAGGGTGAGGGAGAAAACTGTCAGTCAGCAATGTGGGCGGTAGGAAAAGAGAAAAATAAGGGGAGACTTAGAGAAAGAGTTCTTATGCTATGTAGGGAGCTGGTAGCATCAAGCGCTGGATCATCAAGTTACAACACCTGCAAGAGTCAAAAGAGGACACGGAGTGTGTAAATGTTGGGCACCTCAAACACTCCAGAGTGCTAGAAATATCTGTCAGCCTGAAGGTCAATGCATGCCTTTTGCTCCAGCTCATGTGCTACAGTGTGTGCCTCCACAATGGCTTGTACCTAGCCTGCCGAATGTGATTAAAAATTTGAATATGCTCCTGATCTGCGTGACCAACAGTTCTCAGAACAATATTGTTTATCCAGCTCATGTGGGAACAGGATCCTGATGTTCCTTTTTCTGCTTCTCAGTGGGTGAAGAAATTCAAAGGTCAACTATTGACATTCATTAGGTAAACCGAACATCGGAATGAATGCTGATTAAATTGTGGTAAACGAGTTCCATCTAACTAAAATGGAAGGAATACCCATCCATCCTTCAATTCTCTCGACAACCATACATCTGATGGACTTCACACTTGACGGGTGTGTTGTTGAGGACTAAAGAAGTAGTGTAACTCTTAAGTAGTATAGGTTTTGTGTAGTGTAGCCGACAGTGGACCCCTATTAACTGGTGCTCCGTACAGGGTTGGACAATAGCCTCCACCACAAATGAAATGGTGGCTGGTAGAGTTGAGAATCCACCAAGCTAATTTCCAACACTCCTACAACATTAACTGTTAAACTACCGAACAGCATGCTCTGTACAACCTGCTCTTGATGATTGTGTGAGCTTTTGCACCCAAAGGACACATAGCATTGCAAGGAGATGCAACTATGTCATGGCCGGAGAATTGCTCAGGACCCAGTGGGGTGCAGTGTGAAGTTGTTTTTGTGAGGTTGGTTAAGCACTCGGACGCCAAGTTATCGGCCCGTTCTGAACAGGCATGTTGTGAACGGACACTGCACTAGTTGTTCTAACTCAGTTTACAGTATACAGTACAGTATTCAATATTAAGACATATTGTAGTTATTGTGGATATGTGCAATAAGGATGCTGAGACATTACATACATATATTTCAGATAACCAGACTCATTTCTATTCCATGAGTAACAACTTGTGGCTCTAAACGAAGACTCAAAAATACACAGAAAAAGATCAAACTGTGTCTTCTGACAGAACGGCAAGTGAATTTAAGAGGCGGTGTGACTACATACAAAGTCAATTGAAATACTCAATTAAAAGGAAATTCATCTGGGGTAGTGTGAGTTGAAAATATTGAGTGAAAGATTCATGCTTGAGGTTATATGAATCTGCTTCTTAAATGTACAGAGATGAGAAGAAAAAGGAGAGAGACTGAAATAACAGAAAGAAGCATAGTTTCTGGTAAGCTCTGAGTTCAGACAGGCTGAATTGAACACAAAAAGGCAGGCCCACTCCCACACACATGGATGGTGCATCCTTTGATAGCTTCTGCCTCTGTCTCTACAGTTAGTTCATTGACTGTAAGGGATATATGAACACAAATGCTCAAATGGTCCAATTTGCACCAATGGGGCTCTTTGAAAACTTGGAGGCAGCAAAACACACGACAGACACAATAGCAAACAATTGCTTATCTACGAATTCAGCAGAAATGGAGCCAATCTCGTAACTTTGAGTTGTGTTTCTGGCGTATAAAACAAACAAATAAATTTACACTCTCCTTTTACCTCTGTTTTGGTCTCCACCAACTCCTGAGAAAAAAGACTCTTAAGCAGCTAGTCGCTAACTTCGTCTGCTGTTTGGGGCTGGGCAGGTCTACAGTGGGTCTATCAAAGCAGGAAATAGCTGCCTGCTGTGGCGGGAAACAAGGAGAACTGGAAAAGTGTCTCCCTCTCCCCTACCAAACAGGGAACAATTGAATCTCACTCTGTCACCGTCCCCACTGGCTGCCTGACATTATTAAAAAGTGTGTAGATTTATTAATCTTGCACCGCGCTTAACTTTATTGGATCACAATTTATTTGGTATAGAATTAATCTACAGATGCTCCGGATCAAAATGAAACCAAACATTTCTTTGGATGCCAGTTTTTAAACCACTACGAAGACCAAACTGTGGCCTAAAAAAGACTAGTATGGCTCTTTTAGCCTGGCCGATTGCTGGGGTTACCTTTTGCTACTGAAGTAGCTGTTGATGATGTGTCCAGTAGTATGAGAGATTAGCTGTGGACAGACGGACAGACTGACACAGGCAACCAAACGCATGATCCCCTCCACAATGGAGTTGTGGCCGGCAAAACATAAAGAAAATTGGAACAATAGATCAAATGACTATGTGTAATGTTAAGGGTGTCACGCATAGTGATAACAATATACTGTATATGTATTAGTGCTGAGCTAGTTAATGCGTTATTATCACGTTAACGCATTCATTAATTAACGCCAACAATTATATTATCGCGTGTTAACGCATTTCTTTTTTTTATTATTATTATTTTGAAAGTCCGTTGCTCACTGGCAGCGGTGGAGGAAGTCTTTGGCAGACTACGTTGGATGCAGCGTGTTTGAGAAGTATCGATAGACACAGAGAAGTGGATACAAACTGCAGCCGGTTAGTATTGTGGAAGATGTCGGTCTGAGGAACGTTCTCAAGGTGCGTTTGCGTCGCGTTTGGTGTGAAAGCACCTTTAGGATCGCAATGAATGACGGCACGTATGAGCTTCAACACGCACCATCACAAGAAGAATACACGAGTGCCATGAAAACGAGAGGACTACAAAAGCGACGGTGTTACAACGTGCACCAGCTGTTGCTCTCACTGGAGACTACCATTTTGATGAAATTGCTGAAACATTGTATTCCTGTTGCACAGCAGTGGAACATTTCACATACAGTCAGCACACTGAGCACAGATAGTGAAGAGATATAACTGCTACTGTGTGAAGGGAATACTGCTGTTAACAAGCACCTGATTTGTTTAAAGTGTTTGCAAACCAAATGTTCTTGCCCTTTTGTTCATATAGCAGTACTTTTAAAATATAATACACTACTTTTGAATTCATTATTGAACTTTGCGCATAACAATCGCAAAAAAATCATGCGATTAATCGTGATTAAAAATTGTAATCGTTGCCCAGCACTAATATATATATATATATATATATATATATATATATATATATATATTGTTATCACTATGAGTGACACCCTTAACATTTGATCATTGTTATAATTTTTTGACTATGAATGAATGTGTGATTTTCTTTAGAATTGCTTGGTTTCTCCCAATAATTTCTGTCATTATATAGCCTATAGGCTATATAATGATGATGACGATGTGATGATATAGGACCAAACGTTTTATTTATAACCATGAAAAAACAAGTCGGCTAAGAAACGTGTCTCTCAATCAATCTCAGTTTCAGTACTATGGACAGCAACACACCTACCTGTATACACACACACACACACACACACACACACACACACACACACATAAACACACCCCACACACAACAAACACAACAAATACTGCTGTCCATTATTCTGACAGCTAGTCACAGTATCTCAGCCAATCTTCTTTTCTTTGTTTTACTCTTTTCCAAAAGGCAGGGAGATAAATGAACAAAAGAAAACATTATTTGATGATCAGCAAAACCTGACCAATCAGATTCAACTATGTAAATTCTTAGTAAGGGACACCCCTATAAGTCACATTTAGATACATAACATTTACATTGCATATTACAAAAGTATCATAATAAAAAACACCTACATTTAAACACACTAATATTGCTCTAAACGCTCAACACTGCTCAGGCACGAAGAACAAAAGGTAAAGTCTGTTGCCCCACACACAATTGAGAGGTTAAACCTTTGACCTCAGATCTGAGCAGGTGTAGCGAGTGAGCAATATTCATCTTTATTTTATTCACTTCTTCATCTTCTGGCTCTGGTGAGCTGATCAGAATCAGAAACAGGTTCATTGCCACAAAACTACTTAAAAAAACTACAAAACTACTTCAAAAAAGAGACTAGGTAGAATTTGGCTTCATTGCTTTGCTTTGATTGTCTTTGGCTTGCTAGTCAGGATTTGGAGATTTTAGGGGCAGAGGTTTGAGGTTAGGAACAATGTTTTAAAATGTAAAGAGCATTACATTGTTTTTGAAGAGAATGGACGATTGTGACATGTCACTGTGTGTTAAAGCTAGGTAATGTATTTAAGAATCGTTTCTGTTATTTTTGTTATTGTTGTTCTGTTGCTACAGCAGGAATGTAATAAGCCCGTCTAATCATTTCATTCTGCCTGGATGATGGGCTACCTGCCTGTCTACCACCATTGAGTCTTCCACAAGCTGCTAACCCTAACCCTAACAGCTGTGAGCATGAATAGTAGCCATGTTTGTTGTTTCCGGGGGGGGGTCTGAAGGGACAGGCTGTCAGAGACTTTCTCACTAGATTTAGTGACGTTTGGAGCTAGTGCTGCTAGCTACTTTCACGGGGAAATAACTAGCAACACTGGCTGTGATTTTCAGTTGGATACATTGTAGCTTCCTCAGCATCAATGGAGACAAAGAAGAAGAGTGAGAGCGAAGCTTTTTTTCACTGACAGAACGGACATGGTACACTTCATGAGCACAGTCGATAGACAGAGAATGAAGAAGCATTGATATAATCTAGCTAATTTTTTTATTTCTGATTTGAGACAAAGACATACCAGAGGTGTGAAAATAAACAAATACTTATGTGAGAGATATTGGCACTCTATTATTTGTATCTGCTTGTTATATCACACCTCTCCTCTCTAATGGTCCCAGCTGTTCAAACAAAGCTATCTAGGCACTTCGACACAATGAGTAGGGATCAGTAGCCAGTGCGCTGCACAGGGTAACGTCAGATAAGAGATTCACGTGGATTCAAGTGCTGTCAGTTGGGGTGTTCTGGAGCCGTGCTGAGGGACGCCACAGAGGCCAGCTGGGGTGAACGACCCGATATAAGCCCGGCTGGATCCAGGTGGATCAAACTTCTGTGGCTCAGCAATGGAGACAGCACCCTGGTCTGCGTGCAGCGTCCAGAGAGGAAGCACTGGCTTTTGGATGCCATTAATTTGCAGTGACAGTCTGGCTTTTGTCGACCACGGTGCTGAATAAGAGAGGTCGACCTTAATATGGCGCTCAGCCTCTTTATTTTATGTGCTTTGAAAAGGAGGGGAGGGAACTGTCTCTCTTTACATACATTTGGTTAAACAGCAGCTGGCAGTCAGCCGTAATTATACACCTTAGCCTGTACATTATTTATGCCACCTTTTAAAATCCATTAAAAGTCATTTGGTCTCCTCTAAAACCTGTCATTATCGACTGACTTTACTGTAATTGCTGCTTTAGGTCCTCAAAGATTTTCTGCCTGGTGATTAAGGATGCAGGCTCGGCTGCAAGACTGTGCAGCCAAAATGCTCTAATTAAGTCACTGTAAAACTAGCCCAAGTAATATTTCACCTGGTGGTCAGCAGCCGAGGCAGAGGCCTGGATTCAGTCTCTGATTGGAGTCTAGTCCGTCAGACATACTGCGGTGCTCCTCCTCAGCTGATGATTTGTGCACTGATTATGCTGCAGTTTTCTTCTATATTCACGGCTACTAAATTTGAATCGCATTAATCACATGCATTGCAAAAAATAATGTCCAGTGCTGACTTCACAGTCTGACTCTAACTTCTTATTCAAAAACCACAATTAGTCGCTCAGATCCCTCTCTCCCCCTCTCTCTATTAGAAGAGCTTGAGTGAGAGAGAGAGTAATCAATACTGACATCATTAGCATGGCCTTGCTAGAGCGGCTGTGTCAACGTTCTGTGTTTAACATTTAACGTCATGAGCCGCTGGAAATGCTCCTGGGGGGGGGGGCTCATTAATTCAAAAGCAAGTTCAGCAGAGTGTGAGGTGAGGCCACCCAGCAGCTCAGTGATCTGCAGCTCAATGGGCTGTCAGTTGCTTTTTGTGAGGTTTTTAACTGCTACATTTTTGAGTGTGAACTAAGAGCGGTGACGTTGAGGACGGCTGTATGTGTAACAATGATGATAACCAATATGAGCACAACTTTTCAACGCCTGTAAATGTGTGTAGCAACTCATCCACTGTAATGTCTTATACGTTCATTGCAGTAAGGAAATACAATAATATAATTCATTTTGGTTCTGGTAACTCACTAAAAAGCAGGTGTGTGAGGATGCAATGCTCACTGTAAAGAAAACCAAAGGCAAAGTGGAAAAAAGGTTGTTTCACTAGACTCTCATGCAAAACTGAAGGTAAACATTGACATTTCGTCAGTGAGACGATGCTGTCGCTAGTCACCTGAGTGACGTAGTCGCTAGTCACTAAGACTAGCGGGCTCCAGAGCATCGTGGTTTGAATCGTAGGTTCCGTATTTAGTTCATAAAATGATATTAACTGAAATTGTGTCTGAAATACTTCAGCGTGAACTATGACTTTTCTGCTCGCATTTTGATGTGACATTTTCACATTGGTTTGCTTCAAAGAGTCCCAAACTAAAACAATGGAAAGCACAGCTCTTAAGTCATGTGTGACCCCTCACAGGCCTCAGAGTCTCAAATCTCAATTCTCATTATTAGTTCAAACTGCAGTGTTCCACATCTGTGAATAAAACTGTGCTTTGTTTCAGGCAGTAAACACACATCACTGGTTCAGAGAGGACAGCATATGTAGCAGCCACCTGAACAGAGTCCAGGCCAGGCCGGGGCTGGGGCCTGGGCCTGGTACGGTGGGGGGTCTACACACCAGACTCCCTTGGTACCAGCAGATGGCTGAGAGGCTGACCAAGTATGGCGATTCAATCTGCTGCTATTATTCAAGGTGGGCCAACTTCCTCCCGCCAGCAGGTTGTCTCTTTCATCATGCACTCGCTCTCCAAAGCTAATGTCTCCTGTGTGTATCAGCTGTGATGTTGCATGGCTACTGTGGGTGGAGAAATATGAGCATTTCTGAGTCAAGCTTGCAGTTTTTGGAAAAGCTTTTCATTGCAAATGAATAAGGGAAGCAAGTAAATCTTGAAATGATGGAGAGCACTTGGGAGCCCAGCAACAAGGGCTAATTCCTCCCAACGATTTGCATATCTGTGTTTGGGGGGGGGGGGGGTGATGAATTTGAAATGTTGAAAGGAAACAGAAGTATGATTAAATCATGAGTGTATCCATGAGTGTGCTAGTGTGTGCAAGTGGGTCTGTGTGTGTGTGTGTGTGTGTGTGTGTGTGTGTGTGTGTGTGTGTGT
>NW_022280068.1:471574-488007 GCF_004355925.1 Anarrhichthys ocellatus | reverse complement strand
TGTGTGTGTGTGTGTGTGTGTGTGTGTGTGTGTGTGTGTGTGTGTGTCTGCAAATGTGGAGATTAAATTGGAGAAAAATAACAGAAACATCTTGCAGTTACTATCAAAAAATGAGGTATCCTGGCGTTGCTGGCACAGAAATATGAATCAATATTTGGGTAAACAGGTAACTGCAAACTCCCTCCTGCCAGTTTCATTACTGAAAAAGTGATTAGAGAGGTATTCCCATGGAAACAGCCACACACAAGCACAGCTCAACTGGACATCTTCAGCAGCCCGTTTGCCTCTGTAAGGGCCACTGTTTAATCTTCCATGGCACGCTTTCTATTAGAAGCCAGACAAACGATGGTAGGTAAGGAAAGGTCAGCCGATTCTCTGGCTCATTTATTGTCTGATTTTCAACCTAAGTTGCCTTTGTGTCCCCTCGTCTGATTTTATGATCTGTAAGTATTGTTTTGCCACATGTCAGTAGCCTGCCCTGACAGCTGCTGCTCACCAAGGTCATCTCCACAAACTTGTGTACATCGAGACAGAACGCTCCAAAAACACACTGTAATGGTACCACCGAAGTAATATAAAGCACTGCATGGTCGGTCTCTACTCGGCACAGTCCTTTCCACTCAGTCGTCTCAGTCTCCTGCACACTAGTAGACAGATCTCACCTTTTTTCTGCCATGTTTCACTCCTATTACTTCTTGTAGTTCTGCTCATGGGCCAACCTTTCACTCCGTCTTCATACTGCCTCATCTTGGACTCCACCATGTTCAGGTCTCAGTCGATTCTCTGCCTGCAGGAAGAAAGGCATGGATAAGTGCACCGTTTGCCATATCTGTTGGCAATCTCTACATTTTCTTCTAATATTGCACATTCTTTATGCTGAAGAAGTTTGCATGATGGAAGTTCAGTAGCTATAGTCTCAGAATTATCTTTGGCAAGGTAATTCTGAGACTAATAATAAAGAGTGCATTGCTAAAAGACAGGCAGTTAGCTACCAGAGTTAGACCGGTCCTGTGTGGAGTTAGCTAAAAATCATATTCACAGTTTATTACATGATTGTTAAATGTTATTGATGTTGTTATACAGGTAGAGTATGCATGTGAACGTGTCCTGTATTGCCCCAATTACATTGCAGAGTAAGAGCAGACTGCAACTTTAAATGATGATATGAACAGTACGGGTGTAACAATACACGTATTTGTATTGAACCGTTCGGTATGGCAGCCATTACGAACCAAACAATTCGTTAGAATACTACCAGTGCATTTGGAAAATTGTGGGAAACATAATGTTCTCTCGGTAGAGCCAATGCGCTCAAAATGGCAAGCCACCCAACGTAACAGACAACGTGCAGTCTGACACGCCCGCCACGGAAGAACAACATTCTACTCTTGTGAGGCACGTGTGTTCTGGGAGGCTATGCAGGAAAACCAACAGCAGCAGACATGCTACAAACTCACCCCGCAGCGTTTAGGTAGCTGTTCCCTACTGATTCAAACAGGGCTAAAGCAATCGCCACTACGATTATTTAAAGCCGCAGATATGAGACTCTACTCTGGAGTGGAAAACGCACACTTTGCGAACATGCTTAATGCTATTGAGCCCCGTGACACTACTCCTTCACAAGCCCATTTTGCCAGACTATAATTCCTGCTTTGCAAAAGAAAACAAAAACCCAAACAGAGAATCAAATGTCCGAAGCTCCCGCTGCTGCTCTGACAAAAGATAGCTGGACGCCACGGACTACACAAAGCTAGCTGACTGTAACGACACATTACCTCACTACTGAATGGAGATGTTGGGAACGAAAAGGAGCGTGTTTGGGTTATCAGCATTTAAGAAAACTAAATTATTGACATCAATGAATTATTAATGTCAGTAAAAGTATTAACGATTATTAATAATAACGGGGCACCACCCTGCGAACAGGGACCAATAACCAAACTATAAACTAAGTCTCATAATTAGTGTTCATTCACAATGTCAATAGTCTGAGTACTATTACACATTCAGAGTGAAAGTGAAGGTTTAAGTTCGAGCAACAGACCACATATCCAGCTATTATCACAATACATGCACAAAGTAATCACAGACAGCTGCTCATTAAAGTATAACAGAGTTTATTAAGTTCTAATAATAATGATCTAGTCAACTAATATCTAAAACTAACAACAACTATACATTCATGAGCACGCTATCTAAAATCAACAGGCTATGGTAAAGGGGTATGTGTTTGTGTGTGCATGTAGTGTATGTGTGTGTGTGTGTGTGTGTGCGTGTGTTTGTGTGTGCGTGTGTGCGTAGGGGGGAGGAGCGAGAGAACAGCTCAGACGACGTTTGACGTAATCTGAAACGTGGCGACGTGTCTCGCGACACCACAAGATAGCACGAGGCTCTACAGTGGCGGTCAATAGAGACCTCGTTATGTACACGTGTCTGAAGCCGTTAGCGCAACCCCGTAGCTACATTAGCTTAAAGCTATATGTGTGTGTGGGTTAGTAAAAGAAGAGAGAAAGCAAACGAAACAAAAGCGTCCTCCAAAAACAGATTAAGATCCTCCCCGTCACCGTGGAGTACAGAAGATTTCTCTCTCAGCTACAGAAATACAGCCGACGACGCTTTGATTAGTATAGCCGCGGTTCTGACCTCTGAACTGATAAGAAACCACTTCCGCGAACGGTGAATCGTCTCAACACGAATTGCGGCAGTATTGAAATACACAGCATTAGCGATCTCAGCGATTGTTGAGCATACATCACGTTATAAAAATGACAGTAACTTAAGCGACAGAAAACAAGATAATAAACACAATAATCTAACTCTAGCCCAGACACCGTAAATAGCTTACTATGAGGTGGGTTCGTGGTTGAAGATTGTGGTTCTTCTGAGTTTGTCGGTGGAACTCAGGCAGTGCGGCTCCGTGCGGCGTTGTGATAAAACTCTTTGTGCGTCAGAGAATGTCTTCGGCTCAGTAAGGGAATTGCCCGTCCTTGCGGCTAGCACAAAGTCAACTTGGGCGGAGAGGAGAAATGTGCTTCTCTCTCTGAAGAGTCGGTCTCTTCACTTCTGCAGGAAAATGGTTCACTTCTTCGTCCAGGATGCAAACAAAAACAAAAAAACAAACAAACAGTCCAGTAGATACGTCCAGCGAATCTACAACTGTTAAACGTAGGATTTCTTTTTAAGGACAGCAACGTTGCATGTGCTCCCTTGTTGACCAAAATCGAGGGAAAAAGCGTATACAAGGGGGGGGCAAGGCTGTTTTATAGAAACAGGAGCTGAATCACGGGGGTCCTGGGTTTCTGTGGCCCTCGGCCAATTAGATCGCAGTGTTGCATGTTTTATTGCTTTCGCATTTACATTGCTCTTATCACAAGACCCAAATCAGGATGAACCCTTGCCTGCAGAATCGGCAGGCCCAAATCTCTTTATTTCAAAGCACATGGTGAGAACAAGGAAACACCTGGGCCCAACAGAGATGAAGAGCCATGTTCTGCAAACACGCCCCCTTGAGAGTCTCACCAGCGAGGATTTAGCCAAAGAGATGACAGAAGCAGTGGAAGTTGGAGCGAGCTAATGTGACTATTCCTGTGACTACTGACAATGCCAGGACTATTGTATATGCTGTTGGAGCTGCTGGACAAGAGCCACAAATAGAAGGATGCCATTAATCTAGCATCTCAGAAAGCAGCGGCAGTGCAGCAGATCTCTGGCCTCCTAGCATAGATCAGAGAGATTGTGACCTTTCACAAGACGCACAACAGCAGCCCATGTGTTGAAGATAAAACAGGAGTTGGTGCAGCTTCCTGTACACAAATGAATCCATCATTGTTCAAAGTCAAAAATAACATAGTTATTATCATTAGTTTTAATAAATAAAAATATTTTTAAATCAAGGAAATTTCTCTGGCATTTCTTTTTTGCTGTATTTAAAACATATTAAGACAACTTTACATTTTGTTATCTCTGTTAGCTGAACTGGTCACAGTGGCTGTCTCCCCTTTTAATTATAGCACTGTCGATTGCCTGCTGTTCTAAAACCATTTTGTTATATACAATAACGTTAAAGGGACATCCCGTCTCCAACGATGTGCCCGTCCGCTAAGTGCCGGCAGTCTCTGTCATCCATAGAAACAATAACCCCGCTGGTGCCATTAGTATTGACAGGGAAATCACTGCCTTGCAAACAGAGCCTGTCCCACTGAGCCTGCACATTCCTTTATGCACTGTGAGGACTGCTGGCTGTGTTCGGCAGACAGAAAGTGTTCTGCTTGTCTGGCAAAGGAACACACATGTGGCTTTCCATGTTTTGCAAGCTGGTGAAACACATCACGGCTCTAACGCTTACTGTCAGCTGCTATTTAGCAAACATGACAGCAGCAATTTACAGTCCATTGCGAGCCATGTAAAAATTAAAGAAACACCCAGTGAACAGCCCTCTTCCTCATCTTGATGAACTGCACAGTTATATGTGGGATAACAGTGGCACCTCTCCGCCCTGCCCTGTTTTGATCAGAGGGATGACAGGCTGTAGTGGGCTGCCAGGCTTTCCCTACAGAGAGATGATGGTATAGCACTATTTTTTTTAAGCACTAACATCTAAAACAACATTCAGCCAGAGAGCAACCCTAGATTCACTTTAAAACAAATATTTTACCTCCCTATATACTGTACCCTTTCAATATTTGTACCATTCGATGATGAGATTATCGTTATCAATATTTTTGCAACAGATTGTTTGTGAACTGGCAGGTGTAAAGACAGCTCCACACATGGTCCTGTGATAATCAAACCATATTCAGTAGTTAATTAACACAAGTAACCATAATTTTTTTTGTCTAAATATTCCTGAGAAGTTTCATCAAACATTCTCTGGCACATCAGCACCAGAATCTGACAACACAGAACCACTGTGAAACTTGCTGCAGCTTAGTGACGTGGTTTCAGTTGGCACTGACGGGCAGCAGGAGCACAAGAGCTGCCATTTGGCTCTACCTCTCAGCTCCCAGCTCGTGTTGATCCCAAAGGTGGGCGCTGCTGTTCTATGCTGTTGTATGTATGGTGGAGATCCACTCCACCATGGAGCTCTTATTAACAACCCTGTCTCCTACAAATTGACATTACCATATAACTAAACTATTTTTTAAAGGAAACATATTTTCTCTCAGATTATGGTCGCAGTTCAAAACCAGGCTAGAACTCTGGTTATGAAAAGTGAAGCCAATGCTGAACTTTCTTACACTTCTCCGGTTTGTATAGAAGTCTATGAGAAAATGACTCTACTTCTCTCTTGATTTATTCCCTCAGTAAACATTGTAAACATGAGTTTATGGTCTCAATCTATAGTTTCAAGTCTTCTTCAATACAGCATGATGTTCATTTAGTAAATGATGGTCATTTAGAGTCAAATAGACCATAAAGCAGGGTATGCTTTAGGGCGGAATTACTGTGATTGACAGGTCGCTAGCACAGCGTTACAACTCTTAACCTTTCACACTGTTGTTTTGGTCTCCTAAAAATATGTTAATCAACGTTCAGTTGAACTTAGCTCTCCACCCTCTGGTATCACTTCTGGTTGCAAAAAAAAAGGCTTCAAAACTATAGTGTTGTTACGGTGACGTAACATCACAATCAACGTCTTAAACGGGGTTGACATTTGTGATAGAATATTTCCACTATGACTTATCTATCTGTTTTTATTGTCTGACCACTCATTGGTTTTGGCACTTTTTGTTTTAGTAAGGTTAATGAATGTCAGCCATGGTCAGTGAGGGTCCTCTCAGGCTGAGTAATACTGTGTGTGTGTGTGTGTGTGTGTGTGTCTTAATCAGGGTCATGATGTTGTCAGCTTAGATAAGGGGCTGAATGGGAATGCAATCAGTGGACCATTCAGTGGTTAACCATTCAATGGTTGACCAATGAGTGGTCACTGTTATCCAGATGTCCTAGTGGTGACTCCTCCTACCCCACCATGTGCTCAAGGCATTTATAAGTCATACACAACCAACACTCTGGGTTCTTCCTCCTTAAGACCGCATTGCATTCTGTATGACGATTGAACCTTCTCTGCGCAGAGAATAAATACTTTAAAGACAAACTTCTTTTCTCAACGTTTCTTAATTTCAGTAACATAGGACTCACTCTGTTCTATTAAATAGTTTTTTCGACCATACATTGTAAATTGAAAAATGAATCAACGTTGACTTTTCGTTACACACAGGACACAAACAGTGTTCTCCTGTTTGTTATACTTGTCCATCCACCTGGACCTCCTTCCTATGTGGACTTTTTGACATTTAGTTACAGGTAATATGCATTTACTCTATAAAGGTGCTCTCCCTCTGACCTCTTTTCATTTTCTTATCTGGTCTGGAAATGTGCAACGATTTGTGCAGCTACAATTTTGGATAAGTGACACAGTCACTATATTAGTATACAGATGATGCTGCAAGCTAAGATTCAAAAAGAATGGTAAAGAATGGTTAGTAAAACAAGAAAAAAAAGTCAAACATTTTGAGACTTCAATGATTACGCTTTTAGAAATAAACAACTGTCTCTGCGATACAAAGTTGTAACAACCTGTTACTTTCACTTTATAACAAATTGTTTGTTTTTCCCTGTTTGTTTTTCATTGATTGTAGAAATGAGTGTCACGACTGTTGCTGGCAGCTCCTACTTCACAACAGAACAATGGAGCTGAAAAGTAAAGGAAAATGTCTTTGTGAGTCTTAAAGTGCTACTTCATCTAATTATTACTTTGGACATGACAGATATTTATTTTAATGTCAAAATCCAAAGTCAGTTTCTCTCAGTTGGCAGATAAAGGCTTCAATCTGCGTCATTCACTCTAATCCCAGTGTAAGCAAACTTGAAGAGCACTGTTTTCCATTTGACATTGTATTATTAAAATGACCAAATCACAACAAACCAAATAATAGGGTATTAATTAGCAGAATTACAAATGAGGAAGCCAGTTTGTTTCTTATTTCAGAAAAACAGATTGTTCAGTTTTGGCTCACTTGAGGCCTGAACGATGCTTACTCAATATTAGCATTGCGATTGCCTGGATGCAAGCTTGTTTAGCTAAACCGTCACCAACAGCGCCAGGGGTCCACATTTAATTAAGCTTGGTAATGAATTATCAAAGAATTATGCGCAGAATGTGTCCACCTCTGGGCATGGGAGGTTTGTATTCAGCCATGCCTATAACGTTATCTGCAGATACTTCACAAGCGGTTCTGCACACCTGCACTATGGTGAAGAAATCTTTTTAAACATAATAAGGCAGATTTTGTTCACACTGAGCTTGCTAATGACCACTGTGAGATCACCTACGGCATCACAGAGACAGGAAAAATGATACTGACTATTTGAATGTAGTCATCGAAATGTTTTCATGATGTCTGAATTTGATGTTTTAAAAAATAAAAAGGAAGGCAAGAAGAGGTGGAGACTGGAGGGGATATTTTTATAAACCTAATTGTTTGTTGCAAATGTAGCCACCATAGTTCTTCTTGGTTGGGCTCTTAATTAGGTAATGGTGGTGGTGGTGGTGGTGGAGAGGAGGGATAATTATTAATTTAAGTGAACTGGCCCGAACTCACAACTAATTTGTGAGGGAGAAATGATTTATGGGAGCCCTGAAAAAGCCCTCTGAGGGACAGGTGATGGGAGGCGAGTGGAGAGGCAGGGCTGCTGGACATGGTGGCAGCGGGACTGTGAGGTCAGCAGAAGGCTAGGATAGACACAGACAGGGGAAGTAAAAAAAATCAGGCCTTTTGGGTTTGATGGGAAATACTGCGGCCTTAACATGCACTGCAGGACTATATCCACCCTGAGCCTGCTGAGCCTTGAGTACCGTTCCTGTGCCAGCGATCAGAGATACTGGAATAACAAAAAAGACAAAGTGAAAGACAAGAAACATGCACAGGCGAGGGGTGGACAGAGGTGGGACAAAAAGAAGTAGAGAAGGAGACAGAGATGGACAGAAGTTGAAAATATGCAGACCTACAAGAAAAATAAAGATAAAGGTCAGAAAACAAGAAGAAAAGTGGACGTCTGTGTGACAGAGTGCGAGAGAGATTGTTTGATGGGAGAAAAAGTAGTAGGGAGGAGGGAATGATAAAACAGAAGAGAGCACAAAGGGAGAGATGAAAGTCTGTGAGGACCTTGAGCTGTTTGTTCCTCCCCCTGATGGCACTCTGGCACAGCTGGAGCTGCTCGGCTGCCTCTGGAATCTCGCAGCAGCTCCAAAATGTGCGCCAGCTCCACGAACGCTTTCTCCTGCTTGGAGTGGGAGGATTGCAGAGTGCAGAGAGAAAGATTGATAAAATGAACGAGTGAGCCGACAGTACTGGGCCTTCTCAAAAGTTGCCACAAATCCTGCTGGCTACTTTATTATCAGCTACAGGCTCATGCATTTACCCTGCAGATCTGAGTAAAGGTCTTATGTGGAAACAGTCAATCAAATAAATACTGCTGAGATGACAACTGTCCTGGCAGATTTAAACAGGTGGAGCTTGCTAGTTATTGTTAGATATTGTTGGAAATGTTATGTTAAAAACACCAAGTCCAGATGGAATGAAAAATGCCATTTAAAGCCTGACATCATATCCCTCGTCATGTTTTGCACCTATTTAAGGTTTACGAAGGCTAGTACCAACCAATTTCAACCAATAATATCATGAATCAATCAATCTGCAACTTTTAGCTACAAGGGAGGTGTGTGTGAAGCCACAGTCCTCTATAGCAGAGGCACCATCGGGTCATTTTATAGTTTTGTCTGACGTTCATCAGCTGAGTGACTCACAGTGGGAAGAGAAGAGGAGCAATGGCAGAGCGTTCAGGTCCAGGTGGGGAAAAAAACGAAACCAATTTTAAGTTTAATCAATAGAAGTGAGCCAATGTAGTATGATTTATTATGAGTAACCTACACATCTATTCTCTTTATCAGGACCTCATGTTGCATAACGTTACTTTACGTTACTGTGCAGCTCCAAAATGAAACGGCGAACAACTCACTCTACTATCGATAAAAACTCAACTTGTCAAAGTCACAGTGGAGAAAGAAAGACACAGACAGGCAGATGATGGAGAAAGAAAAAGAAAGAGAGGGACAGCAGCAGATGCTCTTCACTATTTGAACTGTATCTGAAAATTATGTGTGAGTGAAAGAAAACCCGTTTAATATTTCAATAAATTAATGTTAGCATACAGAGGTGTTAAAAGTGCTTCGATCTTTTGTAAAATGATTCATTCTATAGTGTAAAATACTCTGTTACAAGTGTAAAATACTCCATTCAAAGTATCACCCTGGTTAAAGTACAAAATAATTTATCTAAATATCTATTTAAAGAACCAAAGGTAAAAATGCTCATTGTAACTACTTCAAATACTGCTGGGTAGTTTAATCTATAATAATACAACATCAACTATCTGTTTTAAGCTGTCAGATAGTAGTAGAGATGTAGTGGAGTAGAAGTATAAAGTGACATTAAATGGAAGTAAGGGTTAGTAATTCAACTTTGTACTTAAGTGCAGTAATTGAATAAATGTACTTAGTAACATTCAACTACTGTTCAATTAAATACATTTAATAACTGTTCTTTCAACTCTAATCAATAAATGTGATAGTAGCTGTGACGTATTCTGTTTACGCTCTACAATATCTTTAACACACAATGAAAACCACAATTCATAATTCATCTCGAAAGTAATCAACAGTTTTAGAGATACACTCTTCAATTTGATCAAGGATGAAGACATGTACTGTAAATGTGAATAAAGCACCAGAGTGCATAGTAAAGCATCAACATAGAGCTTGTTTATCAAAAAACTTTTTTCCGCCCCCCTACAGAGGTCTGGAATAAGCCCATATGTCCTCATTTACCGGAAACACCCCTGAAGGGGAGAGTGCCGCTTGAAATTCTCAGCCAATGGCAGGCTTGAGTCAGACTAGAGCCACATGAACCTGTTCAGTATGTGGAGAAATACAAAACCTGACAGGCCTTGCTGTGCCTTCAGGGTCACGAAGCTACTGAATGGCCGGACAACCCCAGTTTGGGTAAGGGGTTTACCAGTCAATTAACCAGTGTCACCTGCACACTTAGTAAGGCAGACAGCCTCCTTTAAAGTATCACTAACATATAACACATGCTAGCATATCTTTGCACACCAAACGTTGAGAGGGCAGACCAGCAAATCGCAGCAACGGTCTATTAAAAGTGTAATCAGGCACACTGTGGTGGGACTGCAGGCCTAGTTTGACCCCATCAAGTCTTAATGAGGTCCGCCGAGCCGTTAACCCGCTCATTTAAATAGCATGCATCAATATTAATAGGTTATTAATGACTTAAAGCAATTATGTGTGCAGTGGATTGGACAGAGAGTGGGAGGCAGGAGACAGAGAAAGAGAGAAAACGATGATACTTTTAAAAATGTGTACATAATGTACACTTACACAGCACTTATTCCATTGTTAGAGTCATGTCCTACTCACCAATCAAGGACATCGTGGTTCTTCTCTGTTCCAATTACTGAGCTGCAATCAACCACAAGAGGCAGCAATGAGCCCATCCTGCATTTGAAACCAAACTTGTACAAAACACACAAAGGTGACATTCATGATTTACCTGTGGTATTTTTCAAACAGTGTGCTTTGCTTATTAAGAAAAAACACTTCAAGGATGAGAACTAACAGGTTAGTTTGCCAAATGCATATATAGTTAACATCCACCTGCAATAAAAAGCGCCAAGCCGCCAGCCATTGTCTTTGCTTGGGACTGTTTGGGTTGACCGCATTTTAGCTCATGTTTGATTCTCTTCCTGTTAAATTCAACTCTGACTGTTGGTTGGTGCCATTTGTTCTGATCTCTCTTTTTTTACCTCTGCTGGAAGGCTTTTAATGGGAAACGTCTTTGCAGGGAGTGTTGAGTCTCATTGACATTATCTTAATACCAATGACAAAAGATGGCAAAATAGGACAACTGCAAACTAGAAAAAAGTACTCAGCAGAGTGCAAATCTCGTCCAGGTGTGTCTTCCTTAAACCTCCCAAACAAAGCATTAGAAGTCAGTTGCCCCTCAAGATGGCGGTGAAGATAAGAAAAATAGAGCTATATTCATCACGTATGGAACCTAACTTTAGTGGGTCAAATCCAATTGGGTATGGAGTTAATCTGCAAGTGCTTCACTTCAAAATGAGATGTCAGTTTTTGAGACAACAAAAGGTCAATCTATGACCTGCAACAGACGAGAAAAGCTTGTTTTTAGCCTGGCTGATTGCTACTGAAGCAGCTGTTGATCACTTCAACCCCTACCAGGTTTAGAGGAGTGAGGAGTCAGCAGTCAATGATTGTAGAAAACAATCAATCAAATGTTGTTGTTTTTTATTGTGAATCACTAGAATCCACAAGTCCTTGAGCATACAGTTATAAAGAGCACAATTAATTATCACGCTGATGGGTCCAGTAGTATGAGAGATTAGCTGTGGACAGACGGACACCTGATGAAATGCATGATCTCCCTAATTGCTTACACCTGGCAGAGATAATAAAGACGAATGAAAACGGTATTTCTATTACGTCCGAACTAGCAGTAAAACCTTCATTTAAAGGTCAGGTTCTCTCTGCATTTGAGGTAAATGGACTCCAGTTACGATTCGAGAATTTCCTGTAAGTGTAGACTGCATTGGAGACAGGGTACCACTGGATAGATGGTGGCCGCGATGTGAGGGATCTTCACTTTGTGAAAACTCATATACTCATGACTAGGGGGCAAACAGCGGTGAGCCCATTCATATGCAGCGCTTTCACAGAAATATCTACGCTAGCGGCAGTGAAAATGGCCTGTCTCTGGCTGTGTGTGGGTGTTTGTGTCTTCACAACACAGAGGTGAATGCTAGCTTCAGATCAGCACAAGTCCAGAAGGTTCACAGGGGGGTGAGGTGCTCGCAGAGGGAGACTGCAGCACAAAAATCCCAAAAGCTGAAAAGCTGGTCGTAAGCAAAGCTTAATCCTTTCATTGGGGCCTCTTTTCATGTTGTCACATATGCACATGTGAACACCTACTGTAAGCACATGCTTATTTACCGGCTGCAGCATCAAAGGTGAAAGATTTAAAAGCGGCAGCACATTGCTAAATCCAAGAGAATAAATCTAAGCGAGACTTCAGAGCGGAACCTTTAAGAGCAGTTTTCAAGTGATCACATCATTAATCACGTGGATGCTCAGAGCAGGAACGGCCAATCAGACACAGGATTGTTTTGTTTTGTTTTTGGATCCTGAGGCAGAGAACGTATAACTTTTATGCCGCATTCTCTCCCTGTTAACTTCGACCTTTTGCTGGTTATAAGGAAGCAGAATCCCCTTTATTTCTGAGGAAAACGCTCTGCCAACACAGAGGTTTTATCGTCGCAGCTGAAAGTTTCGGATCCCAAGTTTAACCAAGAAACTCGGAGGGACCACTAAGAAGGACCATTAAGAAGCCATCTCACCGTAAGAGGTTTAGCTCGGTGTCTGGGCATAGTTAGGTCATTGTGTGTTACACCTTGTTTGTGTTTTGCTTCAGTTACTGTATTGTTATAGCGTGTTGTTCAGTATGCTCGCGGACGGCCGAGTCCCGTTATACTTTGTATTTCATACTGCTACAACCGTGGTGAGATAGATCAGTCACCGCTAGTGGGGTCGATAATTGTTATTTTATCGGTTCAAAGATCAGAACCGCGGCTGGGCGAGTCCAAGATCGCTAGTCGGGTTCCCGTGTCATAAAATAGTAATCTCCGTATTTCACCACAGTGGTAAGTATCTTTTTGTTTTGAGGATTCTTTTGTTTTGTTTGGTTTAGTTTCCTTTTCTTTAAATCAGTCACCGCGAGTAAGGTGGGGAACTGTAACTATCAGTTTAAAAGCAACCAGAACCGTGGCTGGACGCATCTGAGATCGCCAGCCGAGTTTCTGTGAGATTGAAAAACATTTCCTATAATTTAAGATGGCTCTGAGTGCGGTGTCTTGAATGTTTGACCTTTTTCCTTTTTTCCCTCTTCTTTTACTAACCCACACACGTTCATAGTTACATGCATATTCCGGTTGAGCTAACTACCTCTGGCACGTGTAGATAACGCGATTTCTATTGTCTCGCGCCATTTTGGAGTCTCGCGCCATTTTGTGGTTTCTCGAGGCGTGGTCACGTGCGGAACTACCCCTCCATTTTGATAGTCCGATCTATCTTACACGTGTAGTCCCACGTGACGTAGCCACGTTTTAGATTACATCCACCATTGTCTAGGTAGTTTTCCCGCTCCTCCCCCCCCACACACACAACTACATGCATGCACATACATACACACACACACACACACACACTCCTACCACAGAGTGTTTGTTGATTTTAGATAAATGTATAGTAGTTGTTGATTGAGTTGTTGAATTTGAACAATGTTATTAGAACTTAATAAACTGTGTTATACTTTAAAGAGCAGCTTTCTGTGCATGTGTATTGTGATTATAGCTGTATATGTGGTCTGCGCTCGAACTCAACCCTTCACTGTTCACTCTGAATGTGGAATAGTACTCAGACTATTGACATTGTGAGTGAATACTAATTATGAGACTTAGTTTGTAGTTTGGTTATTGGTCCCTGTTCTCAGGGTGGTGCCCTGTTATTATTAATAATTGTTAATAATCTTAATGACATTAATAATTCTATTGATGTCAACTTAGTTTTTCACATTTGCTGATAACTCAAACACGCTCCTTTTCGTTCGTTGCAATGGGGGGATTGCAAAGATCTCAGAAAACGATATTAAAAAACCTGAGGGAAAATCAAGCTATCTGCATAAATAGATTGAAGTCTATTTAGATGAATATACCAACACCCCAGCTGATGTACATTTCTGCTGAAGATCTGAGTTCATCTTCACCTCTGTCTGAACCCTGTGTTCAGTAAACTGATGATGGGATACATTTCCAACAGCAGTTTCACATGATCAGCTTACCAGAGTCTGCTGAGGTGGAGTTGTCATCATCCTGGATGAGGTCCATTCGGTTCCTTTTCTCCTCCTTCTGTGGTCCCTTTCCATCTTCTTTGACTTTCCTCTTCATTTGTCTCACAACGACATCCTCAGAGGTGGTTTGGTTTTCCCTTTTAACAAGCCTTGCCAAGTTGATGAGGGTCTGCCTTCTAAGAGTGGCCTTCAGTGGCCTTCAGTTCAGACTCAGATCACAGCAAGAAAAATCAGGTCTATCTTGAGGTACTAACTCTAAATAAGTGCCTTCTCCACCTGATAAGTCCTATGGATCATTAACACCAGTGAATGCAGATTTCTGCCTGGGTTTCTCACTTACCTCGATCTCTTTTAAGGTGCGGAGAACCGCAATTCATTGTCTTCTTTGCAGAGTCTTTGTCCATTAAGATATTGAAGAAGTTTCGAACAGGAAAACTGTGAAGTGAGTACCGATCCAATGCTTGAAACCATCTGAGTGAATTTGCCACTGAGTGTGTTCTTAAAAGAGGCGTCACTACACTGAAGTTTCCCCCCAGAAAAATGTAGCGAGCTAAGATACAGCAACATAGCAAAAGAAGTTTATTACATCAAAACTATTTCATTTATTACATAGAACCAACTTCATTCCAAGTCAATGCTGTTAATATCAAAATATCAAAATAATAAGATAACTTTGTGATATCATCAGATATCACGGATTCTTTGGGATTGAAAGTAGGCCGATGTAGTCTGCTGTACCGTACCACAAAAAGATTAAGTACAGCAGCTGTCTGCCAAAACCTACAGACAACAACCCGTCACAATGGCATCTAGAAAACACACCTGCTGACATCATGTAGGTTACATTTTCAGCTTGGTTTGTTTGTACACGCATTACAGTACCTTTCTCTGTTCTCAGATGGACATTTGTGCTGCATTCATGTAGGTTCATAATAATTGGAAAAATTAGCTCTGGTAAAATTCACTTGAACGCCCCCTCAAGTCGAAACAACAACTGCAAAACAGCTAACGTGTTGTTAGAGCATTAAAATACAACACATCTTCTTTGACGCATCCATGTTGTTTCCACATTACGGTGTAAAGCTCATGAACACACCAAAGTTGGAAGACTTCCCAACTCTTGAAATGGGACCAGTCTAGGAGCACCTAAATGCACCATTGTTTGCTGCCTTTAGTTGACCTTCTGCTGGCATCCGTCTACTTTTGCTATAGCTGAATGTCTGATATCGACTGCTGTATACTTTTTGGCAACCGGTCGTTTCTTGCAAAAATGTTGATGTTTCATGATGTTCAGTTTAATTCCACCAACACAGTCAGCAGGCCAAACAAGCTGCGACTTCTGTATCTCTGCTGGCATAACGCTGAGCTCATCTTTACATCCTGAACACACACTGTGTCTGTAAACTGTTCAGCTACTTATTTTGAAGTATAGGAAATAAAGAGGAATGTATTTTTAAAGCAATAAGCAAAACATGGCCGGAACATGTTAGATAGCAGCTCGGTGTTGAGGATAAGAGGACTGAGGCAGTCTTTGAATATGCCATGAAAGCATAAATCTCTGCCTCCGCTGTGTTTTTCCTCTGCTGTGTCCAGATGTTAATTGTCACAGCGAGCAACAATTACAACAATCAAATTCCTTTTGCTGCAGCAGCCTTTTACCGGACACATGAAAACGGTCGCATTTTCCATTTCAAAAGGAACTTTGTGGATCGTCAGCACATGGAAAGGAACATATGGTCCTTGCAGATTTACTGTCAGTTTTCCGTATGTATGTTTCCTGCTGAAGGAGGGAACAGAGAAAGAAAGAGAAAGCAGAGACCGACTGCTCTCCTTATTTCTTCCTGCTCCCCCTCTTGATAGAGTCCACATAGTGCATCGAAACAAATGACTCTGACTACCCGGCTGCGTCCAGAGCAACTGCCAGAAAATGTTTTCAAAATCCAGTCATTTATCTCAGCTCACATGCCCGCTGGACATGAATGCAGAGGGCTTCATGAGTGTAAATCCAAAAAATGGACAAAGACGTGGCACCTGAAATACCTCTGATATGTTTTTAAAGGAAAGTGACACAGCATTAATGTGACCATAACGACCGAAAAGCAATGCAGCGTGATTGGCTGTGTGGGAGTGCTGAGGCAATTGCTGCATCAGTGACTGTGATCGATATGCATGTTATCAAGTCAAGTGTCCGCAGTATTAGGGGCATTGTTATCTGCCTGGGAAGAACAATATTCTCAGAGCAGTTATTCCGGGCACAATGACTTGCTCTTTATTGGAGGCTCATGAAAATCGAAGCTGTCGTACTGTCAAAGGGAGGTCATGTTTTACTAATATATTTCAAATCTGACTGACTGCAGTACTGCTGCTGCTGCTGCTGCTGCTGCTGCAAGAGAGAGAGAGAGAGAGAGAGAGAGAGAGAGAGAGAGAGAGAGAGAG
>NW_022280068.1:442958-471564 GCF_004355925.1 Anarrhichthys ocellatus | reverse complement strand
GAGAGAGAGAGAGAGAGAGAGAGAGAGAGAGAGAGAGAGAGAGAGAGGAAAGAAAAAAAGAGGAACTGAGAAAATTAAACCGCTGATATTGACTGCCAGTTAGAATAAAGAGAGCAAATGAAAAAAAGGAGAACATTTTTATTGCTGCATTGTAAATTTGCGGGACACTAACAAATGCAATCTCAAGATGAGAGAGGCAAATACCTTGGACAAAGCGTGGGACCCTGAGGGACCAAAGGGCCAACCGAAGCAATCACAATTATGGCTATTTATAATCAGCATAATGCATCTGAATGCTTCTGCACACCCAGCAGGGGCTAGCGACATCTACAGGTTGCCAATTTGATTGATAGTAACAAGGATGGGCTCCCAGTAACCCAGGCAACAGTTGCATATCATGCATGATGCCCCGGTCCGCCTTTGTTCTTTAATAGCGGGCTAATGAGCGGCCCCGACATCGAGTAAGAGACGACAGAGACCGGAGGAGCCAGCGAGTGAAACGTCGAATCACTGGTGGACAGAGTGCAGACCATTATTGCAGACTGAAATAACCTCAGTTCCACAACATGCATTCAGCCTCAGAGTATCTTGGTAAAAGTAGCTGTCACTCGCACTTCCTTCCACAGTGGCATTATCATGCTAGCAATTTAAACTACACAACCAGTCTAAGCTGTAACAGTCTAAAACACCAGAACACAGATCTGGCCAGGCATCAGCATGAGTGGGAGAGGGGCAGAGGAGCAAGGCTGCTAGAAATAATATTATAGGAGGGACAGCAGAGAAAGGAGCACATTATTTGTATGCTTCCATCAGAGACACTATAGATTTGACTCTAAATGAAAGACCATGAGCTGACTAATATCCTCTTTGTAATTATCCGGTCCTATCTTGCAGTAGTTGTGGTAATGATATTATACAGTGTACCGAAAGTAGTACAATTTGTAATACAAAGCACGAATGCTTCTTTGTACCACAAACCCAATAGTAACAAAATCAACAAATAACATTTAATGTCTAATAGTGGGCATGAGAGCAGGAGTTATTTCCAAGCCAAAAAGGAATCAAGAGGGCTGTGCACACTCTCAAGAAAAGAATTTCTATTCAACATTACTTCTATTAAATCAAAATATAAGAGCTGTTAGGACTGCTGATTAAAAGCCAGCAGACACGTGTATGACGTTGGAGTGCCGCTATGTGATCAGTTGTCATGGAGAGAAAAAAGAAACAGAAAAAGTGATTTTATTCTCACATTCCTCACAGGCCTTGATACATTACTTGCAGGCCTAACAGATCCTGTAGAGCAGTCAGCAAGTGACTCTGGTTCACTGGTTGATTTGCCTAAAACAGATCAAAACCTGGAGCCATATTCACAACAATTCTTATCTGACTGTACCTCTTCAGAGTTCTACTAAATGCTGCGCGATATCTTTTTTGTTAAAAGGGCATCACAATATTGTTTTTTCCTGCAATATATATTGCACTATTATACAGAAATAGTCAGCCTAAATTTGTTAGGCTATACATATTAAGGTTAAATGCATCAATCTGCATCAATCTGGTGAACTTTGAGAGCAAAAAAAGAGGCTCGATAAACTTTTTTATATTTCATCATAAACACATTGGTTGTATGGATATGAAAAGTTACATCCACAAAAAAAGGAAAACAAGACTGGGTCCGTGTTTCAGGCATGTCTGGTGCTGCAGACCGCTCACACCGAGGACAAGGGTGTGTTTGAAGTATTTATCCATAGTCAGTATATCACCTACAGGCGATGGCTGTCAGCACGCCCCCCAGTTTGAAGAAGCAGACGGGAGTACCAGCATGGAAGCTGAGCAATGTAGGCCTACTGCTGGGCAGCAGCAAAACATATTTGAATCACCTAAAGGGAAGGCTCATCTAAAATATCGATATCACTTTAAAGGCATTGTTCTTTAAAAACACTGTTTCATTACATTCTGACAGCAATCAATGAATCAAATGCTCTGACAAAGAAAAAGGAAATCTTAGGCTGTTGCAGGACTGTAACAAACCCGTCCAATCATTCCATTCGGTCCGATTTATTTCAGGTGTCTAAAACATGTCCACAGCAGAACATTGCTTTACTGAGTTGTTTTTTGTTATTGCAAAAGCATAACTGGGTAAATTACTGTAGTACATATCCAGTTCACTGACATATTAGTCCAGTAGGTATAACACTTGATCAGTTTTTATTTGATGTTTGACAGGCAACGATATTATGGCTTGGTTGATCAGTTGATCAGCTGATGGATTAAAAAGGGAGTGAGAGAGAGATTTGTGGATGAGTGAGAGCATAAAGAGAGTCTACCCGACCGAACCTATGCTGAGCTTCATGGAGCTCTACAGGAATGTGTTATTGGTTAGATGTCTGAAAAAAGGTCTGTGTTTAACACAAACCCCTCTGGTGAGTTTAAAATATTTTACGTGTCTTAAAAAGTGTCTAAATGAGACGATTAAACGTACTCACTAGAACACTAGTCCTCTTAGCTTCGTGGTGGAGAAGTGAAGTCATGTGACCGTGGTGGAGTTCCTTTAGAGCCGAACGTAAGTATCATGTACATTTGTTTGACACAGATTGATTTCTGCAATAATCCATAATCCATTGGAAAGTAGTCCCATTGGCTTTTTGTGGAGGGAACTATTGCAATGCTAACTTCTGGTTTGGCCTTCAAAAATGCATCATCCCTGCACAGTTCACACAATCCCCAACTCTGAGCACCACAGGTGAATCCTCAATGTACAGTAACTATACCTGTTGCTAACGTCAACAAGCCAGCGAAGAACACACAAATGACTGACAGACAACTTATCGGAAGTCGCATTTCTCCTCTTTTGGAAGAAGCTAATCACCTCCCGACATCGACGGCCCCTGTCCCAGTCAGTCCACTGACCGCTATTATCTCACCTTCAAACTCCTGGTAAGGGAACAAGCTCACCCCCAGATGTCAAAGTAATGGGGCATTACTGGGATTAGTCCCTGTGATGTAATTACTGAATTTGAAATCATAGTCTCTTACACTTAAGTATTTATATTTGTACAAAAACTAAGAAGCAAAGCACACGAAAGCACATAAAACTAAGGTGAGAGGCTGACCCTGTGGATTCGGAGAATTCTCAATTTTTATTGCTTTCCTTTTCAATCTTTAACTTTTACCCGACTTTTAGCCAAACTGAAGAGTGCTAGGATGATGTGAAAGGAGGTGTTACTGTCAAGGCAGCACACATCCTCCTACGGCACTGAAAGATGGGATAATATCCACTGATTTATGTTCACCATGTAGATCTTCTGACTCTCCATCTAGTGAACTAATGATGAACCTCAAAGCCTCAAAATGCATGTCATCAACAAGTGATCAAAAGAGGACACGGACCATTTAGGCCTAAAACACTCCTGTGAAGTCAAAGTGTGTGTAATGGCCTGCATTTGAGAGTAAAAGTTCATACAGAATGGGAAATGAAAATGTTTTTCTATATTTCTCTCATGTGAAATACAGACACTGTTTTCTGTGATGTTGGAATCATCAGGTAATAAATGCATAGATGTTAAGATAATACCATTATATTTAGTTTAATGTGGCTCCAAAGCACATCACGTACATTAAGCCCTCTTCTGGCATTTGTTTTTCCAAGAGCCACTAAAAAACACACAAACATAAAAACTTACTGTATGGTGAAATGAATGACGATGGCCTCACAATGCATGCTGGTTAGATTTGTGTCCGACTTGATCCCGACGTGCTCTAACGTCATGAACACGTGGTCAACGATAACCTCAAAAAAGCGAGGCAGCCAAAGTTTTTAGAGCAGTTGGTCTTAGTCTCATCTTGTGCATTAAAGGTTTAATCTTAAAACATATCTTGTGTGATTGATAATAATAACGCTTATTGATACAACACATATCAAAACGGAAAGCAAAGTGTTTCACAGGCAGACATAAAAAGAACAAAGGATAGAATACAATGCAGATACATGCAGATTTCCAATTAAATTTATATTTACAAACACATATACATGAATCAGAACGAGGTCTGCAAACTACAAGTAGACTTCAGGTCGGATCTAGCAGGATGTAACTCTCTTTGACTTCCTGTATATTCTTTAAACTGTTTGACTGGACCGCAATGTTTTTTCCACGACCCCTGCTGCAGCCGCCTAATCTCGTCCACTTCCCCACCGAGGAGCAGCTCATCTCAAACGAGCCTATTGTCTGCCCCGCCCACATGACTTTCACCTGTTCCTCATCAGCCCTGCTTATTACCTGCCTGCTTTCTAGGGGCTGGTATTTCAAAATGATCTCACAGGATTTTAGTTGTTGGATTGGATTGAATTCTGATTTGATGTGGAAATTTGGCCGTTCAAAGATTTATTTACATTTAGATTTTTACCACCTGCAGTCAACAGTATTGCGTTGGAACAGTGTGTACAATAGCTGAGGCTGTTTCACTTAATAGGATGTGGTGGCAATATGGATGTCAGCTCAGCAGCTCTGACCGCTGGACTGAAAATAAGTGACTACTGAAAATCAGGCCCATAACTGCAATCTAGTGCAAGACTGAACCAGTCAGATAACCTAAACTACAGTTTATCGTGTTGACTTACTTCCTACGGGCATTGTATCCATCCCATACTACTCATTCTAACCAGAGTATAATCCACTTTGCACAAAGAGGATCAAGTGAAATTGAGATTGTGTCCGTTGCATCCTTTCTGTGGTACGGTCTCAGTAACAGCAAACATGCTGAAGGGTGTGTGTGTTTGTGCTTACATGTGGCGGGAGAGGAGGATGATACGGCTTCATGCTCTGGTTCTGCTATCATTTCCCTTTTCATTATTTTTCCAAGGGGAGTCATAATAAGAGTCCACAACCCATTTTCTACAGCACAAAACAACCTGTCCATGTAGCAATACCGAGATCTCATACAGGACTACCCCCCCCCCATAAACACACACTATCAGTCTGTCTTAAGTCTCTTTGCCTTTCTCAAATGCTCTCTGTCGCCCCCTTTGTTTTCCATCCCTATAGACTGTGTCGCCTCAGCAATTGTCTCTACGTAGTCTAAAGTACTGCGGTATCTAATCAAGGCCTAATCTCACCTGGATTTATGACAGGGATGTTGCTGCTCGTGTTTTCCAATCTCAGCATGGCAATGGCAGCACGGTTGTTGTGTTGACAGAAACCTTGGAGCGTAACGATAATGCACGGCTCTAACGACGGTAATTAGAAGCCTTTTTTAATTTATTTTCCCCTTTTTTTTTTCATCACTCCAATCCCGTCTTTCTGCAAACTGTTTGTTTTAGTTTTTTTTTTTTTTTCACCTTTTTTTTTTTTTTCACCTTTTCAAAAAAAACAAAAACAAATGTGTCAGTAACAGACGCTTCGGCCTCTGACAAACCCTTCACATGATTAAATTCCATCAATAAATCAGATATGGTCTCACGCTCTCATTTCAACTTTCTTGTAGGTAGGGGAGGTGTGGAAGTGCACCCAACTCTGCAGAACAAAATCGATGGAGATTATTAGGCCTCATGCAAGAACCACTCCTACAAACAGGTTTGTTCGTATATGTGACTTGTTCGAGTGACTCAGGCGAAGTTGCTGCATTTATACATTTTCTCGTATCTTGAATTTTCTCTCACGGGTATAACTCAGTGTACGAGTGGTCCAGACCTGTAGCAGTCATGTGCAGTTAGTCTGCTGTTATACAAGTTTTTCACTTATGGATGTTATATTTCATTCACTTTGAAGCAATTTTGAGTTAGAATCTTCGATGAAATAGACTTCATAATTATGTTGACATTATCCTGTTTGACTCTGACATCTGAATTATAGGCTGATGTAATTCTAAAGTTATTTCTATAACTTGTCTATTGATGTAAATGTAAACACTACAGTATAATTATGACCATCTTGTGTTATCTGACCTCCCATTGCAGTCATCGATAGCCTCGCTGTGGAGAGACGTTTTCCACATGGAACCATTTCTTCTTTATTTCAGTGACAGTACGACGCTCCGGTGACGCGTCTTGAACATTAACATCATTATTTGTCCTCATTCCTCGTCTTCATCGGGTCCCTTAATTCTGTTAAAATGAGAGACTTTCCTCTCGGATCTCTGAAAGCAGGACTTCATCATACATTACATTTATTTAGCAGACGCTTTTATCCAAAGCGACTTACAATTCAGAGTCTATCACATTTCTACACCGTAGGCACAGCTACGGGAGCAATTTAAGCAACTTAACGGGGTTAAGTGTAATTCACTGTCCTTATGGCCGCGCTCATTTACACACAGGTGTCACTCACCATGTTAACTCTGAACTTCAGATAGCTGAATGACCAGAGAGTTTGCTGAATGTGACGTGGCTCACTCGTACGAGCTCACCAAACGGAAATAAGGAGGAGAAAGTGAAGATAACAATACCAAAATGTTCTCAAAATTACAACTGACAAACCGAACAATGATTTCGGCAAAAGTGGCTGTGGTGGCATTGATGCAATGTGCAGCAAGTCTGACAACAGGGCGAGCAAAAGCCATGAGCAAAGCTGCATTGGATACATCAAGCTGTGTAAATGACAGTGGAGAGGGGCTACGATCTGCAGCGACCTCAAACATGACATTATGGGATAAACTTGCTTTGTTAGATGAATAACTATTCTTATGCTAGAAGTCATTTTATGTTACCAAGCACAGAGAGGACAAAAAAAGCAGACATAACGTCTAGTTAATGAACATCACTTTTCGGTTACAGCTTTTAGCCAGACTACTCCGCTATCTCTGCAAAGTAAAGCCAAAAGCCAATAGCCAATAGTTTATCTATCCCAGTGAGGAACCTCACTGACCCAGTGGGCACTCTAAAGAAGAACTCAGGACACAACTCCTGTTTGAGGCCAGTGCCTTGGTCAAGGCCAGTGATAGAAGTATTACACCTGTTTTCACCAAATCTTTTCATTATTGATTAAGATCTCAAACTTGGATCAAATCATTGTGTCATGCTAAAGGGGTCGTTTGTTGTGGCAAAATATCACCCAACTCTCAGGTCAACAGAACGTTTTAGTTTCTTTCAGCTCATTGTTTGGGTTTTGCATATTGCGACCTCACTGTTTGGTTCAGTGTCCCTCAGTCAAATGTGAAGGAAACTTGTAATCCTGGTGGCCGATGTTGTTTATTCCTCCTGAATTTCGGATCAGATACCACTGGGATGTGTGCTGTGTTGTTGGTTTGGTTCAGCGTTTATTTTGGTAAAAGTCCTTTTTGGATTTCTGACATGATAAAGTGCAACTATATTTTTTTACAATGGTTTTCCAGCTGCAATGATGTTGCAATGACGCCAAGCGCAGTTACGGAAGACCAATTGGAGCAGACTGGAGGGGAGGGGAGGGGCCCTAAAAGGAACAGGCTCTAAAAAAGAGCGTTTTAGAGAAAGGGCCAATATAGTTGTATGCGGGCAGACAGAACAAGAATAATGTTTTTTGGAAAATAAAGCATGTAAACATGTTCTAGTAGAAACCCCAAATACAAGGATGAACCCGGAATCTGTAGCATATGTCTCATTCTAATGAAATAGGAATTACATCAGAAATTACTTACATTAGCTAAAGTTAAACCTAAATATAGGTTAGTGATTCACTTTCTGCTGATCAACTATTTGATTAATTCACCAATGATTTGATAACTACATACAGTACAAGACTTTTTTGGGTTGGAGGAAAATGGAGCAACAGGGGGAAACTCGCAAAGCAAAGTGGGAGAGCATATGAACAACTCCACACATGAAGGAGGATTCAGACAATGGACCAGACAAGACCAAAGGGCCCTCACTCCAGAAAACAGAGATCTCAATGGAATATTTTTTTCGAATGTCAATGTCTGTGAAGAGGTAGCACAAGTAAGAAGAGCGGTGTGGAACAGCGACCTGAACCTACGACAGTTGCTTCACAGGGATAATAGTATGAGTCAGATCTTAAAGGCTGTCTATACATGCTCCGGCCCGCCACGTCATTTTATGTGGCCCGCGAATCCACCAGCAAAAAAAAAAAAAGTTTTTGTTTTTTTTTAATGTTGGAAAAAAAAATTTAAGTTAGACTTGAAAATAAAAATATCCCCATGGTCGAAATTATGAGATAGAAAGTTGAAATTATGAGATAGCATGTTGTCTGTGTACCGACATTAAAACTATCACAACAGGTGGACAGGAGAGGGAACAGCCCGTAAAGCGGTTTTCCAACAAGTGATTGAGTTGAAAAAGATCGACAAATAATCCCAAAATGTCCACGAAGACAAAAATTGATGCAGAGGGAAGAAGATGTAATTTAAGATGGGAAAGCGAATACATGTCTGTGCTTCAGGGAGAAAAACGGGTCTGTCTTCTGTGTTATGATGCGTGTCGGTGATGAAGGATACAATTCACGTCAGCATTTTGACACCAAACACGGAGCTAAATTTAGCCTCCAAGAAAAACATAAAATTGTCCAAGAATTAAAAGGCAGACTGCAGTAAAAGGCAGACTGCATGCTAAAGGTATGTGAGCAGGTGAGCTCCGACCAGATACAGACTTTTACAAATGTCAGTTTGTGAAGAAACACCATCGCAGACCGAGTTCAGGAACTAGCAGCAATCTAACAACACAGCTAGCTAAGAGACGAGATACATCATCTATCAATGTTTGTAAGAGGCTCAAGGCAGACCTGACTGTCAGTGAGGAGCTCTTGGATGTAGCTGCCATGCACGGGACGACGGCAGGGAGGGACATTAGTGATGCAGAGAGGTGACAAAAATAGCTTTGAACAAAGTTAATGTAATAACTTGTGTTTGATGATATTTGCCTTTGTTATTGTCTTTAATAGTTTGATCTTTGATAGAGTAATGTGGGTTTCTTAACCCTAAATTAAAATGATTTATGTTATAATAACAGAAATGTGCTTAAATATCATTTTACATTTATATAACTGCATGTACAATATTTTTACACTTGAATAAACAATAATCAAAAGCAGAGACAGTTATTTAACAATATGTTAGGAGTAGTTACAGTTATACAGTCTTACAGTTACAACCGGCCCTTTGAGGGAAACCATGATGCTGATGTGGCCCGGAGTGAAAATGAGTTTGACACCCCTGATTTAGAGTATCCACTTCAGTTAAAACTTTTGTATAACCTGGCACCACGATTCGTGCTTCTTTTCCTCTGTATTCATAATCATTTCTGTACTGTTCTTTGATCTCCGAAAAAGAATCGGGCCCAACATTGAAGGCATTGGTCACCCTTGTTCAAAGCTAGTGTAGAAAAAGAATGATGAAGTCCTGGGGTGGGCAGGGTAGTGACGCCGCACAGCATGCTCTGGGGCAACGGACTTATGGATAACAGAAACTCAACAGCTAACCTTTAGTGGCTAAACTTCATACCTTGCTGCAGTTAAGGGTACTCCAGTGTGTTTTCGCACACTGTGACAACCTTTTGTGAGTGTGGTTACAGGTTCAGAACATTTAATGAGGTCCAGTCACCATTTTAGACAAGGTCAGAGCTACAACACACTTGAACATTTCATACAGGCTGTGAAACGGTGCTTTTCAGCCTGGTGTTAAGCTGACTTTTCCTCTCTTTGGAAGGAACTGCAGCTCAGATCAGACAGGTTGTGATCTAGGAGCAATCATCAATAATCCCTTATTTCACAAAAAAAACTGCACCCAAACAACTAGAGCAATGTTGCTAAAAAGATCTCTGTGACTACCATTGATAGTGAAGCCCTGAGAGGAAAGTGTGAAAAAAAATCTGGTGATCCATTTTCTAAGTCTAATCCAAATACTTTTCTCTTCTGTGTTGTTGTGTTTGACTTCCAAACAGGTGAAAAATTACCAGGATAATATTTCTGGGGAAAAGTGTTTGTTGTTGCAATACTCATTTTGGCCACAGGAGGCTAAAGTCCACCACTAGCTCATGTTCTAAATAGGACGGTTTAGTTTTCTTCCAGGAGAGTTTCCAGTCCTGACAATGACAACAACAAACGTTTCCCCTGACAAAACCTTTATTTTCACCTGTTTCGCAGATGAAAAAAACATTGAAGGACCTTAAAGGATTACCATGGCAAAAACCTTTTCCCCATTTTCTTAAATCGTTAACACAAGAGAAAACGCAATCTAGATCAAACTTGGAAAATGGATCAACAGATTTTTATTTGCCTCTTGCGGCTTCCAGAGTTATTACTACCAATGTGAATATTAACAAAAAACTAAGAACCAATATGTTATGAATCAGAATGAATTTATAACAAACTCTTTAGGGGATTTTTAACAAAGCAAATTTGAAAGAGAATAAATGTAAAGGGAGTTAGTGAAGGATGTAAATGGAGCAGTTTAAAATAAGAGAGCTTTGGCAGGTAATGCGTGTGAGACCTCACCACTCTGTAACTGTTCCCTTTCTTCATCATCATGTCCCGGGCCTGAAACCGAGGTAAATAAATGAAATTGCCATTCAGACAGCAGTGGTGGTCCAATCAATTGCTTTTCAGATATTGCATTACCGTCCAGGCATTTTAAACACTTGTGTTTTCACAATGCAAGATGCTTCTGCCGAACTTCCTCCTTCTTTCAAATGATGCATTGTTGCTGTCAAGCCAGCCATATGCCCACCGATTGAGAGGCACACAGCAGACGTATACAAGCACTTAAATTCAAATACACCAGAGACTTTACAGTTTTATGAAGAGGAGTTAATGTTGATAATGAACACCTCATTAGGTAAATACAGACAATCAAGATGTTGCCCTTAGGCATCTACTTCACGCAGAAATATCAAATCATATATGTCCTTGAATGAGGCCCCAACTTTGACTTTGTTCTTATGCAACCAATCTTCATCAATGTCACAGACCTCATGCAAGCAGGTCACTAAAGAGAAGACCAATTAATAATGGGGTTGATTTGCAAAGATGTATGGAAAAGGACGTCAACATATCTCTCTACAAAGCTTTCAGCTTTGCTTAGTCCTGCCAATTGTAAATGAGCTGCACAAATAGATTTTGGTGTGTACGTGTTCACTGAGTGCGCACTGTGTCTACAGTATGTGTGTGATTGAGTCATTGACGTAAGCGAGATGGCTGTAATGCTAGTAGCCTCCCGGCTAAAAGTGCAATCACTACCTTAGACTGGAAGCCAGAGATTTAGTTCAGCTTCCAACATTTTCATTCATCTATATCAGTTGTACTTGTGCAAGCTCATGTAAAACGGTGTGGTCACGGCCTGCTGTACACGTGACAGCATGGACAGAGATGTCTGTTGGGAAATTGTCTATCCCTGATCTGATCCTTTCATCAGACCAGCAGGAAACCAGCAGGAAAAAGAAAACAATTTTGGGCAATCTGTTTTGTTATTGAAATCTATTTCAATGAGGGATATAGAATTGACCCAGCCAGTGGTTACAGTTACTCTGAGAGAAAATGTTTAAATCTATCATCATTTATATTTCTTATGAGCAACACAAAGATAGGAAGCTCAAAAGAAGTACTGAGCCATTATTAACTCAGCACAGGGTACGAGGGGTAATACAAGGCGGTAAAAGTATTACAATTAGAACTGGGCTTTACATATTTTCAACTTTTGAGGGATGCCGATGTTTGCATTAAAGAGATAGTTTAGCATATTGTGAATGTTACTGACGCTGTAACCAGTTCTCCTTATACATCCATGAGTCCAATGAGTTTTGCTCTCAGTAACTCATTACGCTGTACCACAACGTTTAATGTCAGTAACACTGCAATGTAACAAGTTACTTTTAAATGTAACATGACCCAACAATGTTTGGTAGGTCTTTAGAATTTGCAGAGGGCCAGACTGGCTGTTTCGCCATACTTCCAGTCTTCCTAAGACAGATAATCATTATTTTTATTATGACATCAGATTTACTGACTACATGTAAAGTGAAAGCTGTCGCTGCTCGTAGAACCATCTTTTTTTCTGCTGTCCCCAAGTGGCCAAAAAAAACAAAAACCTGATGAATACAGGTTTAACACGGTGATGAGATTAATTTAGATCTTCACATCTCACGAGCAGAAAGCAAGCAATAATGATGAGAGTATTTTCAAAGATGTTGAAGTATTCCTTTAATGTTCTCTACAAGAACAAGTACAAGTTATACAAGTACAAGTCCTTTGAGCATTTACCATCCTCTCATTCTCTCACACACATGCAGACAACCAAAGAGCCCTCACAACAGATCACTCCAGAGTCCTTTGAAAAATCAGACATGTGTATAATGGAAACAATGGAACAAAACAATGTAGAGGAGGTTAGGACCTAACATAAAGTTGCACATCACTCTGGGGGGATGAAGTGGTGTGAATCAGAGAATGACAAGGTAATATGGTAATTATGGACCATGAGACCATGATGCTTAATGCATGCAATAGTGTACTGCAAGTATGTGCAAGTGCATACAGTGTGTGTCCAGCAGATTTTGTTTCTACGTTTGTGATTGTGTATGCATGTGTGTGTATGTTTGTTTGTATGTGTCTGTCTGGTACACAGGATGCATCTGGCTGTCTATGATGTTTTGCATTTCCATTCGGGCAGAGACTAAGTAGGCTGGCACCTAATGAGCCGATTACTGGGAGCAGCATATGGCGTGTTCTGTATGGTTCTCTTGGCTCCACCATTAGCGCTGATGAGAGCTGGGAGAGATGCAGAGGGTGGGTGGGTCAGCTTGGGGAGAAAAAGCACAGACGTGCATCTACTAAGACACACAAAGCTGCTTCGTGATTACACAATCTCTTTTGGGTGGAATGTACACAGACGGTGGATGCAGAAAGGGCTGAAAAGCTTGGGAACTTCCACCATTCATCTCATGTCATTATGAAATTCCTAGAAGTCCACTTCAGATGACGGCCAATTTGGCCACAGGGTTTAAAGACGAAGACGTTTTTTAATAATGAGGAAATGCTTCTGGCCGCTGAGATAGATTTGTTTTCAGGATAGAAATAAAATAATGAAAATATGACATTCACTTCTGTTTGTTTTTTAAACCATTTCAGACCTTGCTTATCAAAAACTGTCAAACACAACTTTTCGACAGAAATAGATGCCTACTTGCCTCTGCCAAAGCCTGTAAAACAGAACTACAACACTTTACACACAGTGATAATAAATACATATAAATAGTATGCATTATGTGCCAACAAGGTATAAAAGCAAAGCAGCCTTCAGTTATGCACAAATTGTTGTACCTGGGCCCTGGACCCTGGGGCAGTTGTCTGCTTTGCTTGGCCCATTCTTGTTTAAACAGAAAAAGTGATTAGAATCTCGAGCTAACCTTTATACCTATTTTTTTCATTGTAAGTCCTCATCATAATTAGAATTAGTCAAATGAATTAAAACCATATACTAAATACCACAAACTCAGTGCGCCTCAATGTGTCAATCTGCCTGTGCCAGTAATGGCCGTGTCATCGTCACTAACGATATGGTTGATGAAGGATATGTCGCAAACTGTTGTGTTGCAAGTAAGATAGTGTGTGACCGTTTTTTTGCAACTTTTGATCTACTTGTATTATTACTTGAAATATAAGTGATCTTCTGGTTTGGTAATAACATCTCCCCCGAGTGCCCAAGAAAACTTTGAAATATCTAAACTTTAATAATAAAATAATCCAAAATGAGAAGCCTTTTTATTAGTGCATAATTCAGGCTCGTTATTTATTGAAGCAGCTGGGGGCTGACTGCAGTCTGAAAAGGTTATACAGCAATATCCCTGCTACAGAAATAACCCAGAAGTAGGTTTTGATTGAAACGAATCCACCATGGGTTTGGGTCTGACACCTTTCTCTCTGTCTCATTTCTGTGTCTTATATAAAGACAAACCTGGTTTTGTCTTTAGCCTGTCTCTACCTCGGTATCTTTGTCTTCCTCTAAATCCTTTTTACTGCCCTCCCATTTCCATGATCCCACTTTGTCTTTGTCATTCCTATGAGACGTGGAACTCATAGAAATATTGGATGTATGGAGTTTATTGGATTTGTTAATTTAATGATAAGAACTTGTCAAACTAATAAAATAGGAAATCTTGTCTCTTAAATTTCCATTTGTTTATTTTCTAAAATCCTGGAAATGACTATGTAATGACACTAGACTGGTACTAGTTACAGATCAACTAATTAAATTATATTAATTAGTTGTCTTGAGTTTAAAAGCTGGTGATTTCAAGAGGAAGTGATGCAATGAAAGCACCCCCCCCCCCCCTTAAATATGATAATGTATTTATCCATCATTTATTTAATTACTTGGAAACGTGATTCATTATATATGTTAAATTCAGGCTGGTCTCATCCAGCATTCGTTGCTTTACCTTATGAAAAATAATGTGCCTTAATTTGCAGATATCCCACAAAATTATTTTGGACGTTATCCACTTATCCATGAAAGTGGAAGAATAAAGACCGCTAAAGCACACACAGGGCGGGCGGAAACATGAGGATGATGGGGCTAACAACCAGCGGGCTTTCAGCCAGGAGACCTCTCGAAGCAGTTTTGTTCTCTGAACCTAACTAAGCAGTTTTGTTCTCTGAACCTAACTAAGCAGTTTTGTTGTCTAAACCTAACGAAGCAGTTTTGTTCTCTAAACCTAACTAAGCAGTTTTGTTCTCTAAACCTAACTAAGCAGTTTTGTTGTCTAAACCTAACGAAGCAGTTTTGTTCTCTGAACCTAACTAAGTAGTTTTGTTGCCTAAACCTAACTGAGTAGCGTTGGTTTCCCGTGAAGGCGGTAGTTTATTTTGAAAAGACTATATGCATGTTACGAGCAGAAATTGTTACTGGCTTTTGTAGGATAACGCACAAAAAATGAGAAGTAACTTCTTTTAAGATATCATACAAACTGTTGTATGAGGATACGTTGGGCAAATTGTATGCCTACCTGTTGACAAAATGCCCATATTTGCATGTTCAACAGACATGGTGCTCACTGACGAAAAGCTCTCTGTCATACTTGATTACTATTTAATTTGAATGAATCTATTGAATAAGTATTACCTGTACAGAACAATGTCACTATTTACCAATAAAAAGCACCAAATTAAAATATTTTTTTCAGGAAAATGAAGAGGAAATTATCACAAATTTACGGATCAAAAAACATGTCACATAGATTTCCCTTTACAATGGAAATATGAGTGGACTCAATTATGTAGCATTACTATAATCACCTATATGGTGAAGTGTGTTGAGACACTGAAATGTTACACTGATTGATGTTGAGAACAATTTCAAAACTGAGAGCTGACTGACTCACTGCTTCTGGAAACCAAATGTTGGGCTGAGAGACAGGGGAGTTGGAGGCATCTACCTTCCTGCCCACTCCCATGTGACAGTATTGAGAGCAGGTGTTAGCAGCCACACACCTGGAGCTGAGAAGCTCTCAGTCTCTCCTCTTAAGAGAGAAGCTGTTCTGTTCAGTTTGTAAGACTTTGACTGAGGGTAAATGAAAGCCCTGTTGCTGTACTACCACTTTTGACCCTGTCCTCTGCCCAATTCAGTTACAATGTATAACATCAAGTAGAAGCTTCACTGAAAGTCACTTCTAACCATTTACCTAAAATTAACTATACCACGAGTAAAAACAATGTCCTGCAAGCTCAACCATCTGTAATGTCGGCTCTGTAGCCTTGCTATAGAAAACTAGATGCCATCTCCAGTACAGGGTTTCAAATTGGGGATCACTTGTAGTACATTGAGATAACATGCTGCAGAATCCAATAAAGAGACATTTTTGAATGCAAAAAAAAGCCTTCAGTCACCATCGTCCCCAAACAGCAAAAAATAGCCTCCAGTTACCTTTGTCCCCATATGATTTTCATCATATTTGTCCCTGGAGTGTCTCTCTTTAGTAAACAAAATGTTGAAAGCAGATTTAGATATCAAATCTAACACTGCCTGAGCAAGAATACTTTTTCTCCTATTGCGGAAAAACTGCATTACTTTGTTTAAATTAGCTGGTGGTTTTAAAATAAGAATTTACATTGTCTTAATACCTAAATTAACTTTTTGTACACATGTATGTCTATTCATCCATGTTTAGCATCGATTCGCCTATTTTTAATGCAGGTCAGTAGATGTGTATTATTTATTGATACTTTAGAAGCACAGCTTTTTGATTCGAAAGAAAAACTTTTGGAATACATTTTGAATCACAAAAGTATTTTACTTGCATTAACACACTTCTTGATTGCAGTGTGGAAAGTGTTGCTCCAATCCTGATTGATTGGATAATTAACACACAAAAGCAATTCACATAATTTACAGGCCAAGAAGATGGGTCAGTAGTACTATATATTTTCTCGGACAGTTTCATAAAATAAAAATATTTTATAGAATTGGCCCTATTCTTTTATTTAATTTTTTTGCTTATACTTTACATTTTGGCAAATCTGCACCTTTAAACGTCATGCTAAATTAGCTGCTAACAGTTCCTGGTTGCATTGCTGGATGTACAGACAACATCAACAGGATACCTTCTGATACTGAAGGAAATGTGCAAAGATAATGATTATTTGGCAAGAATTTCTCTGCATGAGAGGGTGGTTGAATGGTACTGAATCGGTCAAACCAACACAGGACTTTCACCCAGGAGGCCGCTGTTGTGTGAAAACAGGAGTAAATTATTATGTTATTATTTTAATGGAAACCACAATCTTTTTTTCTAAGCTTAACCAAGTATTTTTGTTGCCTAATCCTGATGAATCATTACACGATGGTGATCACTTGGTATTGTGCGTTTTTGCCATCATGATGTGAGGCTGATATGGAACGTATTTATGAAGCATAGTTTTGATTCTGAAATGTCAACATTCAACATATTTTGTGACTTGCAGGAGCATACAATGCCAAAACTTTTTTTTCTGGTGACTGCATTCTTCTATCACTTGCAGTCGATTGTTTGGTCAGGGCACTTTTAAGTCACCTGTAGACACCAGCATCTTGCGTAACAAATGCTTCAGTGTCACAGCAAGGGAACTTAAGAGCTGTGTGGAGACAGCTGCATTTCACTTCACATACCCAGACTTCGGTCTCTTTCATCCCCATAGCGGTCGGTACAGCACGTTAGCTCATCGAGGCAAGGAAAGGCTGCTTAAAACAAACCCACCACCACCCAAACAGTCCTCTCTTTATTCCCGAGTCTCAGTCTCTGAACCTCTCACGGTCTGTTTCTTTACCTGGTCCAGTTGAGTCTTCTGTCGCAACCGCTCAGCTTCAGTGTTGGCTATGATTGTGCACAGTTTTGCTCCTCTGCCTTGTGGCTGTCAATGCACTGCCTTGGTACTTCCTGCTGCTGCTTCATTAGCTGCAGTTCCCTCAATCAAGACACAAGAAAGGAATAGATAATCACGCAAACAGGGTTTACAACAGAGCTATGTCTCTAAAATGTCATATATGGAACAGAAGTCGCCTTGAGCTCAGAAAAGCAGGGCAGTGCGTCTGACGTTGTCTCAGGTTAGAATCACTAGACCGGGTGATGTGTTTGTGGGATAGTAATTAGCCTTTCCTCCCGGAGCATTGACAAGCCTTTGACCAAGACACTTAATTGCCGGTAAACATTCGTTAGCTGCACAGATGCCAGCGGCTGTAGTAGGATACTGGACATCTCCCTGATTATTATGTGTAACTCTTTAACAGTACAGCCAGTCTGTGCCAAAATATTAACTCAAATATGATAATTTCTGCAGTTTCATTTTCAGAGATGTGTATTTAACTTCATAAACACCTGTAAGAAATGAAGATGAACAAAAAGACTGAGAGAAAAACTTTGCTGGATCAAACAGTAGCAGAGAATAGTGAGGTAATTTCTTCTGTCTAATAAGCCCCACCCGCTGTCCTTTCATTCTTTAAGCAAGCGGCGAGGGCAGACTGGTGGTGAGAGTCTGCCATACTCGTGTAGTTGAAAGGGATAAAGATCTTCATTAGTGCCCAGATCAGGTGTCTCTTGGACTGGCTGTGCTCCAAGACCAGGCTGTGGTTTGGACCCAGGTCCCACCTACTGTGGGTGGTGAAGTAGTGGTGATACGTTCAACAAAAGAAGGTCCACTACTTTGGCAAAAAACAGAGATGTGGGGGAGTTACTTTCCAAACAGTGAAATATTGGTTAGGGTGATTTTTTGGACATTTCCTTGACGTGTACGTCCCTGACTCATATATTTAAACAGATTCTGCATTCATATGCAGAATCTGTAGGCAGCAGGAAAAGGTTTTACATCACTTTGTGTTGTGTCTATGTGCCTTTTTCTGTTCAAAAACTGTGTTTTGGGGCACTGCTGGCCTTTCAATGTCATTTATAAATGCTTTGTAAGGCATAGATAGTCCTCACTTTAGATGAGGTCACATAAAACACTTTACTAACGAGTAGTAACTACCTGAATTAATCATGATTTGCAGTATTAATACGCGTTCATAAAGCATCTATTAACATAGTCCTTAACCATTATATATATATAAATGCATGAATAATGTACATCTAAATAAGTTATTCATCATTTACTAACACTTTATAAATTACCTTATTAATCATCTATAACTCCTTAATAATTGGTTTGTAAAATATATAATACTTCATTTACAAATGGTGAATCCATCATTTATAAAGTATGAAAACACAATAATGAAACACATAATAGACCGGCTTATTAATCAAGAATAAAACATGTATAACTGTTGTTATGAACTGCATACTAATGAATTATTAATGTAGGAACAATGCTTTATAAATGATGAATTAAGTGTTTACTCATACTTAACTAATGCTTCATAGTGTGTAGTTATTATAAAGTGTTACCAAAGCTCCTTCTCTTGTAGCTGAAAGGTTTGGCAAAGAGCAGGCTCACACTTCAAAGGGCGAGGGTTGAATCCCTCATTGAGGTAGACTAACCGAAACACCTTTGGAGCTGAGCATCCATAGTGCATTCATTGTGTGCCGCTTCACAACACAGCATGCATACCAAAAACGAATAGCAGGTGGCCACTGAGTGATAAAGAGGTTGAGTTTAACATAATGTAACACATGCCTTGTAATGATGGTAAATGGGCAAACATTATGTACCGAAAAACAAAAATAGCAATTTAAATGAATTAAGTATGTGGACATGTTATGTTTATGCACCTAATATCCACAAAGGCCACATCAGAGTTTAGTAAATAAAAAATGCAATTCTTAGGCACTAATGCATGTTTAAGTTGTTTGTGTTCATTGCATAAGCAGCTCAAAGCTGAACAAGAGAAGCAAGAGAACTCTTTCATACAGGTTACCTAGTGAACAAAGAAAATCAAAGTAACTAGTCTGAAGTCTCAAAAAGGATGCTGATGAGAGCAGGCATGAAGTCAAACATTTAAGATCTTCTCACCTGCAGTCTAACATGAATGTCCCTGCAATGACCAAGAGGCAACCTCCATCTCTGAAAAGTGAAGTGTCTTAAACCTGCATTGTCTCTAATGTCCATCAGGGGGCGACTCCTCTGGTTGTATAGAAGTCTATGAGAAAATGAGTCTACTTCTCACTTGATTTATTACCTCAGTAAACATTGTAAAGATGAGTTTATGGTCTCAATCTCTAGTTTCATGTCTTCAAACAGCATGAAGATCATTTAGTAAATGATGGTCCATTGAGAGTCAAATAGGGCGGAAGTACATTGTGTTCGACAGGTCTCTACCACGGCATTGTCCGGTCTGGGAGTTGCTTTCGTCTCAGAACTTTAACCCTTTCACCTTATGTGTTTCTTCTGGTTGCAAAAAAACAAGATGGCAACACTCAATAACCAAGCCTCCAGTTTGTCATTTTGGCCTCCAAATGAGGCTTCAAAATGAACAACCAATGAGTGACGTCACAGTGACAATGCCCTCTCCTTATATAGAGTCGATGGCAATGACACAAAATGTTTTTTAGGACTGCATGATAGTAACATTTAGAGTCAGGTTTGTTCTGGTCGGGAGAACAGCCAAAGCAATGAAAGTGACAGGGAAGGTTTAGACACACGGGAAACTTGTATGGTGCAACACTCACTGGGGAATAGCAGTATTGTGTGCTACTGTGTTTAAGAAATGACTAGAGCTTTCACGCAATTCTGGGGGAAAACCTGCTGATGGTGACGCTTTTTGACAAGCCTGAGATTTCAACAGCGGTGGTTACAAAAACTGGGACTAAAGAGGGGTAGAGAGGATTATGACAGGATGTTTTTTCTGTTTCTGTTGGATGTGTAAGGCTGAAGCAGAATTTGTTACTCTCTTCAGAAAGACCTATTGACATCCTGTCATAGGACTGCTAAGGCTAATTGTTAAGTGACGTGTGCAATATGACAGGGGTTGACAAGAGCAGGGGCTGACACCTGACAAATAGGTAGGGAGGACTTGAGAAAACAGAAATCTTCTTTCTTTTATAGTGAGCCAGGATGTCAGTGGCCTTTTTAAAGGGTTATATATTGAAATTGTATTCTGTCGAGCAATTTAAATAGTAACACATCTGTACTTCTTACATTTCTTTGCCATCTCACATGCAGACAGATGTAAAATCAAAGTGGCATGACAAGAGAAAATGCTGTTTTTGCTCTTTAGAAAAAAAATCAGAAAAGGGGGAAAAAGCGAGTCAGTAGAGCGCGAAACTTCTTCTAGCTGATCAACTTTTGAGATAAGTCTCTTCTTTCATTCAGAATATCCTCCCTTTCCTATTTCTTCTTTTCCTTGCTGTTTCAAGAGACAGTCAGCCAACCACATCTGCCCCAATCTCAGCTGGAGACATAGAAAAGACAGAGGGATGGTTTTAAATTGAGCAGATAAACAAAGCGAAAGATTGTTTATCCCACAGATCTGTCAGGAAGCAATAGCAACTGGTATGACTGTGCGATTCGTGCAATTCACATAATATCACTTATTTTGCACTGCAGTTGGATTCTCACAGGATTACGCAATAATCGCTGGATGACAAGATCACATGAAAATCTATCTGGTCAGGCTTGAAGTAATTAGTTTGTGTGGACGAATCGGCATCATGTGAGGAACTACTGACAGCTATGAGCATGGTTTAGTTGCCGTTTCACAGAAACACTGGGTGTTTCTCAAAGTCATGAAGAATCCTTTTCAACAGCTGAATTTTAAGTATACTATGTCATCAAATCCCGACTGTTCCAATCACTAGATTGCTTTAACTCTTCAACTTCACTCAACACATCGATTTCCCCACCCACAACCACGGTCACATCCTGGACCTGGTCTGTTCCACTGGAATAACCATCCACCACCTCTCAGGCTCTGACCTCACCATCTCCGACCACCTAGCCGTCATCATGAAGATCGACATCCCCATCCTAGAACCCAAACTCACGCGCACCATCACTCTCCGTAATATGAAGTCAGTCTGCCCCTCATCCCTGTCAGCCTCTCTCACTGACAAATTCTCCACACTAACCCCCTCCTTTAGCCCTTCCCACACAGACCTGGTCAACCTCTACAATAGCTTATCCTCCTGCCTTGATCAGCTTGCCCCTCTCAAAAACAGAACTGTCTCTTTCACCCACACTGCTCCCTGGTTCACCCCTGAACTCTGCCTCGTGACGTCACGGAAATGCAGACTAGAGTAACTCTCCAACAAAATAGGCCTCACAGTACACACCCTGGCCTCCAAGGAATACAGGAGTACAGCAGTACAAACTGGCTCTCAATACTGCTCGCTCCACCTACTACTCTGGCATCATCCACTCTGGTTCCGCCAACCCCAAGGTCCTCTTCTCCAACCCCAAGGTCCTCTTCTCCTATAAATAAACTTCAATGAAGAAAAAAGTGAAGACTATTGTGGGTGGGTCAAACATTGGACTTTCACCCAGGAGACTGGTGTCCATGTCCCGTGTGAAATCAAAAGTGTTGACTTATTATGAAGTGACATTTGTGTCGTGTTTTCTGTACTCTTGTTACATTGTTTAAGTACTTATTTTAAGCACAACAATGATGTATTTCCTAAACTTAAGTGGTTTTGTTGCCTAAACATAACCGCAACCATTTCACGTTAACGCGTGGCATTAAATGACACTTGAAAAGCTTAAAATGTGTACCATGACACGTGGAACGTCCTAAAATGTGGTCTTCTATTTATATGCAATAGCATTGGTTATATCAGAATTTGAGACTATTTAACGTAAAATAAATGCCACAAACCCTTCAGTTAGTTTGAGGAAATCATTCCGGTTTGGCTTAAAATAAGTATGGTTATTGCATTGTTGAAGTTACAGACGTAAATTAAAAACGTTGAATTGGTTTCACACAGGACACAAACAGCAGGGTGAAAGTCTTTGTTGGCCATCCATTCACCCCAGCCTCCATGAACTGATTAGAAATGTATTTGATACCTCAAGAACAGACTTAATCAGGGAGGGAATACATTTCCCCCAAAATATAATTGACAAGGCATGTTTAGTTGTATGGGGAAAAGCCTCAAACAAATAAAGGCTGAAAAAAACCTGTTCTTTCAGGCCAAACACAAATTACTTTGTTGCAGAAATGTGCAGTAAAGGATTCCTCCATTATAAATACCTTCTGTCAAAACACTTACAGATAACCTTGTCTAAAAGTTGGGTATGACACCTGGCTATATATATACAGGAATAAGAATTACTTTTTCATTAGTTGCTAAAGACATCTGTCTTGTCAAACAAAGGTGTAACTGATAACATGCTGATGGCTCCATTCCATTTAGGTGTGTTATTACACCATGCAGGGTGTTTAACCATTAATGTTGTTATTTACACCAAGTTTTATTTGACAAGTCAAAAGGTCTGCTGTGAGAAAGAGCTCTATCATGTGTTGCACTCTCAGTTATCTCACTTATAAACGTATCTACTACTTTGACTGAAACATGTTAATTCCAAATCAAAAATAAGTGAAAACTTTGGAAAAATATGTTCAATTCTTCTTTAAATTATTGTCACTACACAACAAGTAACTGCAGTTGTAGCTTCCTTGTGCAGACGTCGGTGTCTTCTAAAAGTAATAGGAATCTCAAAGGTCTTCTGAAACATTAGTTGGTGTAATCTTTCTGAATTCACATTTAACAAAGTCAGTGGATCACTTCCCTCCTCTCATACTTATTGAACATGTCATGTAATGTCAAGTTGTTATGAGAAAGAGGAAGCCCATCTTTCTGCAGGGCCAGCAGCAAGTGTTCTACTCTTCATACAGTTTGCTGCACACTTATTGATTCAGAATTTTTAGAGCGGGGCCGGTTTGGGAGTGGGCTCCTCAGGGGCCGCTGGTTGGTGAGGGAAGGGATTGAGGTCAGCCTCCCTGCTGTTTTTATGACTGCTTCCTGAGAAGCTGGACAGATAAGAGCGTAGCGGGCAGCCGCCATGATAATCAGTTGCTGAGGCCACAAGCAGTAGTCCCTAGGGGTGAACAATCGCTGGTGGCTTCCAATTGATCATGATTTGGCAGATGAGAGTAAGCACAACTGGACCCTGAAACATGCTGCGTCAAAGTTGAAGGATGGACATGCATGCAGTAGGATAGTTAAGATCACACGGGAGAAAGTGAAAAAGTTTGGGAGAGATTGAATGGCCGTAGCCAAGAAACCAGCTGACTTTCATTCCACCATCAAACTCAAAACTTTTTGCTTATTACTGGGCCCGAGTGACCGCCTGCAGGGCGTTTTGGTGTCACTTGCTGTACAGCAGCTGTAGCTGACTTTACAAAGACTGTCAGTCCACATATCGGTTGAAATTCCTACATGTATGTCAACTGTAAATGCTGAAATCTCACAGACTGATGCTGCACTCACACCAAGTGAGGCAAGCCAGTCCTCCCATTCATTTAAATGTAGGTAGTGCATTTGGGCTGCAGTACTGGGGAACACAAGGAAAACCAGAAAAAAATGCAGCAACCTGCAGCAAAACGTTCCAGAATTAACTTTTAGAGAATAGTGTGCATTATAACGTGTTATCCACACTATACTGAGACCAAAACCCACAAATACTGTGAAAGTTTGCCCAGTTCAAACAAAAAGTAGATCTGAAAATTAGCTGAAAGCACTTTTAGCTATGCCAGCAGTGAGGCTTCAGGGATGGAAATGGTGGTTGGTCGATCCAACCATCACTGTAGTTTTTATTGAAATATCTTGATATATTGGCTGGATTGACATGCCATTTTATACTGACATTCATGGTCACCAGAGGAACCCTAATGACTTCGCAGGTTGTTTGACTTTTCATTTAGAGCTATTTAGCAGGTAAAAGATGTTAATTAGTGCACCATCTCTACAACTACTGCATGGATTGGCATACATATTGTTACAAATGTTTGTCGTTCTAAGAGGATGAACCCACATCAATTTAGTGGTAACTATTTACTCCCACCCTATCTAGTCCCACCAGCAAACATAATATGATTCAGGTTGAAATAACTCTACCTATTGAACGGATTGCCATGAATGGTACAGATATCCATTTGTAAGTGCTAATTAGCAAATGTTAGCATGCTAACTATGATAAACCCTACGGTGTAGCCCACAACTATAGACTTGTCAAGAACATTCATTTCTTTAGACCACTCTGTAGAGTACTTTTGTGGTGCAGACACAAATGGAGACATTTCAAACGCATGCTCATGTGAGGTGGACACAGTTTGAAGCTGTAAATTCATAACCAACTTAATTAGTTTCTCCTGTTATGCTCATGACGTTATTTTTAATCAGTTTTTTTAGATTAGTTTTATGTTACTATTGAAACAACTATTGCTAGTGAGTTGAACTCGGTGACATAATGCCTTCTCTCCATATGGTGAATCACAGGCAAAATAACCTGGTATTATTATCACTGCCCACCCTTCTATTAACCTTTTGATGGAAGTTATGTTTATTCCTTCCACATTTTAAGTCAGTGGTGGCAGTTTTTTTTGCGGTGCCCCAGTATGGCTGAATGAGTGATGTATGTGAACAATGAATTTGTGGGGGATTCACACATCACCTTTTATTATTATGACTAGTGCTGTGTCACTCCCTCCATTTGGGCTGGAACTCATTTTGTTTGCTGAAGGCACTTTCAGAGATGTGCTCAGTCAGATGGATTATAATTGCTTTTTTTCAAAATCGTGGCCTGCTGTTCAACAGCTAAAACATTAAAAACATGAAATAACACAAAATGTGACAATTTTTCTCTTCACTTCGCCAACGCACAGACAAAAGCAAACATATTTTATTTTCCTCTGATCTTTGTCTGTGGTAAGCCCCCCCAGTGGTTGGACATCATGGCTACTCTCCTCCGGTGCGCCCTACCAAATCCATCTGTTCAGACCTCTGGTGTTGGGCAGCCCCACAATGTCTCCACACAGCTGGGGAACTGTTGGACCAACACACCTTCCTGTTTGGCTGGCTGGCTGATTGCTGTCTCTGACTCTCTCTCACATACACACTCTTTTCTCCCTCAATTCCTTTAGTGGAACTATGAATATGCATGGCACTGTATTGTACACAGAGCGTTGTAAGATTGGCATGTGTGAATGCATACATATGGTGATGAATATCTCATTTAGATGCTATTTAATACGTTTGTGAAATCATGGTAATGAGATACCACAGCGGTATATTATATAAATATTAGAATGATCTAAGCTTCATTCACAGCAACTGAACATTGAAACATATTTGAACATATTTTCAAATCTATAATACAGAGCCCACAGTGGCCTTTTCAAATTGAAAGTCCATTTAAATACATATAATAATCAAACATACAGATTCATACATAATATTTATGAACTTAAATGCTTTGCTCACCACCCAACAGTCACATACATTTGAACAAAAGTTATCTTAAGCCAGCCAAGCAGCTCTTTAAGCTAAATGCTAACATTTTGATGCTAAGTATGTGTAATGTTTACCATGTTCACAATCTTTAGTTTGGAGTGTTAAAATGTGCTTATTAGCACTGTAAACAAAGAACAACTGAGGCTGATGGAAATGTCTTTCGCTTGCAGGTAATTTTTCAAATTGAATTGTTGATCAGGGAAGTACCAAAGTTATTACAAAGCATCCTGGGGGGTGGGCATGAATGACAATTTCACGGCAGAGATATTTCACTCAAAACCATGAATGGTGTCACTACAGGATAAGGTCAGGGGATCATCAAAGTCGTGAGGATTCATCCTCTGGGAACCATGCATTTCTGAACAAAGATCACAATCGCGATCCAACTTTTGGTTGTTCAGATTTGTCAGTCTGGACCAAAGTCACGGACCAACCGACCGACCAACCGACCATAAAGCGATGCTTTGAGCCGCTGCTAGCATGTATACGTGTTCCTGTATTGACAACATGACTTATCATACAGCTGCATTGGGGATTGTTGTTTATTATTACGCACAGTAAGCCAGTCTATGAATGGCCTCCTTGTTTTACAAAACATGTCTTAATGTCTTTAAATGCTTCATACCAAGTTGAGATCAAGCATCTCAAATAGAGTCTTAAAATATTGTTGCAGACCTTGATTTCACTTGAAGAATAAAGGCCACATCTCATTAATTAATTAACGAGGCAACTCTTTAGCTGAAGCTCCCTTGTCGGATTTTGAATGAATGCTGGCGGGCAGGGCAGGCTTCATCCTGTCGGCAGTGTATGTGGCTCAGCGGTGCTGTCGCTCACTCTGCACACAGCAGAGGAGACAGAGAGGAGCAGGGTGAACAAGCAATTTACTGGAGCAATTTTGGGTTAAGTGTCTTGCTCAAGGACATTTCGACATGCGACTAGCAGAGCCAGGGATCGAACCGCCGATCCTCTGATTGAAGGACGGACCTGCTATCCACTTAGCCACAGTCGCCACAGAAATGTCCCAAACACTGCAAAATAAAAAGGAACGAGAATATTTGAGCAGAGGGCAGAGTCTCGGTAGATACAGACACCACCTCACACTTCTAGTGGGTCAGAGGTGATGATTGGGGGATTTTTTATTTATTTTTTTTGTCTATATAGTGTTTTTTAGAAAATTCCTCCATATTATAACTTTTAATATGTTGAAACAGTTTAGTACATCTGAGTTGTTTCTTTCTTTTTCTAAATGCTGATATCAATATTGGATTAGTATTGCCCATTACAGCATCTCAATAACACCAGGATCAGAGTGCCATCATTGCATAGCCAGTATTCTCCGGATTTGTTTTATATATTATATAAGACCCTCTAAGATCAAAATATATTCACTTTTGGAGTAAAATCTGTGAAATGAGAGAAGAAAGTAACATCTCAAATAAACAAATCATAGATATTTATTAGACTCAGCTCATAGTACCAATAGCTGTCAATGTCTACTATGTGCTTTGCGTATTCTCCAATTTGTTTAACTGGATATGGTTCAAATTATTGGAAAAAAAGCAATCCATTATACTATACTCTATAGACAAACAGTAGAAAAAGTTGATATCAAGTCTAAAATCTACACATTGTATATATAGTATATTACAATGGGCATGCCTATTCCTTCCCTTTTCTATTTTTGCTGATCCCTCCTCAGTCAAATGACTCTCATTGTCCATTTGTATATGAGTTAGTTTTAGATATTTACGTGTCTTTTCTACACAAGGACCTCCCATACATTTATCAGATGGCATGTTTATCTGGATCTGAAAATGGACGTTAAAAAAATGTCCAGACATTCAGAGTCATTACTCAAGTTTTTTTTTTTTTTCTTTGGCTGGTGACTCTCGTAATGGTATCTGCTGTTTGTGGACAACACAACAAAAAGCATAATATATGAAGCAAGATTGTGTCATTAGGAGTGGGATGAATCCATTGTCGGGCGGATTATCCAACACTAAACTAATTATTTCATCTTGTGTTGGGTCGCCCCTCATAGAACATGATAACAGTATGAAAGACAAAACAAGTGGTCACAGATTTACTGGTAGCAGGCATGGAGCCAAGAGTGCAGTGTGCTGTAAGCAGCAGGAGTTCTATGAACCTCCAAACCGATTTCTGCTCCCAGAACTTCAGGTCCTCTCTTTTAGTTACATGAACAGGACCTGTGTGATCTATTCTCCAGGTCATCCTGGAGAATAGCACTTCAAAACATTTTGTTTTTAGTACGTTCATGAGGAAAAGCAAGAGACGCCATTGTCTGCAGGCAGAGCACAATGATCATTAAATGGCACAGCAGTTGAGTCTTTCTTGCTCGTACATTCCCACAATGGACAATGTGACAGAAGAGCTTTTTTCATGTGAGAAACAGAACTGGTTACAGTGCCATCACTTAGCCAGAGGTGGTACTGCAACTAAAACATCCCCTATGACCCAAAAAGGATGTGCACGTGCACATTTCAGGAGAAAATCCAGAAGCTTAAACTTTTTTTGGCTAATGCACTCTGCAAGTAATTTTCCCTCATGTGAATGGGCGCCAATTTTGGAGTCCGATATCCAGTTCTTGAAGTAAATTTACGGGTATCCCTAACTAAGTATTTACATATTCAAATCTGATTGGTCATGTCTTGCTCAATGTATTTTATTTTGCTCATTGATCACCATCTGTTGAAGTTTTCTGTATCTAAGCTGTGTGTGTGTGTGTGTGTGTGTGTGTGTGTGTGTGTGTGTGTGTGT
>NW_022280068.1:411060-442948 GCF_004355925.1 Anarrhichthys ocellatus | reverse complement strand
GTGTGTGTGTGTGTGTGTGTGTGTGTGTGTGTGTGTGTGTGTGTGTGCGTGTGTGTGTGCATGTGTGTGCAGCTTATCAAGTCAAGTTTCTTTTATTACCACACAGCTAGCCTAGTGGAATTAGTTTCAGTACAGACGGAATGGCTGTGATAGTAGTTCATGCATTCATAATATATCTAGCACTCTGATAGTGTTTGTTCTCATGTGACTGCTATGATTAATAAATTAATTCTTTGATTTTGTAACAGCAGCCTTCTGGTTTTGTTAGTTAGCCTTTCTGAGGCAACAGCCAAGATGCTGCTCCGGTGGTCCTGCTCATTTGTGAATACATAGTGATTTATTCATGCACACTAAGGACATTAATTGAAAGCACATGAGTCATTTTCAAATGTCTATTAACAGTGTCATTAATAGATTGATATGTAAACCAAAACAGGCATTATATCATGATTCATTGGGAGAGAATGGAATAATCCTTTGTTTCATAAACACATTTATCTGTCACTGCGATGATATGACTGTGAGATTAACAGTCAAATCAAATCAGGTTCCTTCGATGGAATTGTCGATTGGTCAACTTTTCTGGGACACCCCTAAGTATATCCATGGTTTCATGTTATCACCCATCTCCCCTGAATTCCTGTAAGCCCCCCATTCTTTCCACTCTTCCTACAAAAAAAGCTATTAAAAACCTAGTTGAAATAGAGAAATCTGTCAGGATACCTCTCTGTCCTTATCCTACACCCAAGCTCAACCTAAAAAACAAAAAAGAAATAAACCTTGCCCTCGTCTCCCTGCAACGACATTTACTACAGTATAGTATTTACTGATGCACCTTGGCGGTAATGAATGAAATGCAGAGGTTCAAAATGAAACAAGTCTCCACAGTTAATCATCTGTTTAGTGATGGTTATTTATTTGTGCTTTAGAGTCCGCCGTGAAAGTGTTCTTCCTTTCTCATTCATAGCACTGCTGCGCTGTCTCGCTTTTCAACCGCTTGTCCTCTCAATCTTTGTTTTTCACGCTGCCTTTTTTTAAATGAGCGTCAAAGCCGACAGCGTAGTAGCCTAACTTTAATTTGAATGTTCCTATATTTTAACATGGTTCCTGTAGTCAAAACACAATGAGTTCCTCAAAAGGTGCCTGGGCACTTGGGAAAGTTCCTGTGATAAAAAAGGGGATTAGGACAATCAACAATGCTAAACATTATACCTGCTGAACATTAAAATGAACATATTGTCATTGTAAGCATGTTAGAATGCTGACATTAGCATTGAGCCCAAAACACTGCTGTGCCAAAGTCTCAAAGGGCTGCTGTAGACTCCTGTTTCTTGACAAATACTAATAAATACAAGTCCTCAGATGATACAGCGAAGCAATAATGAAAACATCTTTTTGTTATTTAAATAATTTCATAATTTGCCTCTGGCCCCGATCTATTTATTACATTAGTTTTGTTGCATAGCAAAACCCCATCACAGCCTCAATACTGGCAATGACAAACTGACATGGACCAAAAGGTGGACACGATTTTTGGCTTGTTATTGCTACTATTTCTCCTTGACAGGAAAGAGGGCAGAATGTATGTCTGTCTGTCTGTCTCTGTGAATAGACCAAAAGAACAAGTAAAGATCTAAGTAGAGATATTGAAGCACATGGAGGGAGGGAAAGGCGTGAGGTGAGGTCAGGCCAGGGTACACTGGGACTCATTAAATAATTACAGCCCCTGGTCAAAAACTGTGAAAAAATGCGACAAGGTCACTGTGCTTGTCAGTTGAGGACGCTCTCAGAGAGAAGTCAAGCCTTCTTTTCAAACTATCAAAGACATGTTATAAAAAGATGATGAAACCAGAAAGGAAATCAAAAATGACTTTGAAATATACCGTATCAGAACTCTTCCTGTGATACGGCATTTTGTGACATGAAAGCCTCTTGCAGTCATACTTCTGTTTTCCCTAATAGTTGGTGCAGTGCATTAATATTGGCAGCCCCCATTGGCAGCTCGGAAAGGTCCAATTGGATTGGAACAGCGTTTTAATGGGGATCAAATGGAACAAGCTCAAACAAACAAACATACATTAGGCTCTGAGTTAATGAGCTTGGCTGCACAATATAAATGACCTACACAAGGCTGCCGTGTCCTTCCCTCTGTATCGTTGGTGAGAGTGTGAATGAGTGGACTGACTATGTCTCCCATGGGTCTCTGACTTTGTTGACGCTTTCCCTGCTTTTCACTACTGGATCTCGGATGAGTTATTACACATAATGAAAACATGTTCTGCCTTATTTATGCAGTCTGACATGGTCCAAGCACAGTTCATAGTGTAATCAGATGGCATGGATGAAAGCTGACAAAATTGTCTGATTTTTATAGTGGTTTTATCAAGAGATTTAAGTCTTTTCTTTTTTTTGAGCAAACAGGGGGAGAAAGAATCTGAGAACACAGAATGTGTGTGTGGTGTTCATGCAGAAACATAAACACAACCCTTTTGCTGTAACGACATGGCCTTAAATAACACGCAAAAAGCCTAAAATGCATAATAATGACAAACAAATGCAATGCCTTTTTTATTGATAATATTTTTTGGGGGCCATTTTGCCTTAATTGGACACAGACAAATTGGAAAGGAGAGTGAAAGATTGGAGGACATGCTGCAAAGGGCCACAGGCTGGGTTTGAACCTGGGTTATATGCCTTCCCATGAGATCTCTAGATCTATAGATTCTATGAGTATAGGAGTAGCCCTCTAAGAGCTGTTGCTATTAGGTTTATCCTATGTGCATGCGCAATCTGGACGATATTTTTTGTGCCCTTGTGCCCTGCACAGGCCTCCCTTGCATACGCATTTTGCGATATATAACCGCTGTGCGACCATAGTGTGACACATAGTTTCTTCAGCTGCTCTAGGTGGAGCCAGAGGGACATAGTTTCTTTAGCTGCCCTAGGTGGAGCCAGAGGGAACCACGTCTATGCTCATAGAATCTGGAAATACAATACGTAACTAAAGTTCTGTTTCCTATAGGCTTCGCCCTCCAAGAGCTGCCGCCATTGTGTTAAAGGCAAAGCTGATGTAGTCTAAGCCCCACTGTGACATCAAGGTCTACAAGCAGACAACATACACCAGTTCACAAACACTAAATGCCACATGTAATAAGGGAGGCACCGACTGGGCCACGGTTAACACCGTGAACAAAAAAAAGTTACTTTCTCTTCACACAGCACTGCCGCTGCAGAAGATTTGGACGTCGATAATGTACCATAATGGTCACCATGCAGTTCGCTAATCCGTGATGATCAGATTAGAGGTGCATCGTTTGAAACCTGCGAAAAAGTGCCAGATCTGTCAGACCTGCACATTTATTACTGAATAATACAGGAATGCTTCGAGACATCTCGAGGAAATGGATGAAAGGGCATGGACGAGTCCAGGATACCACTTCGCAGCTGTCTGCCACTCTGAGGAGGCTAAAGCTCTTGGAGTGCACCCGGGCACTCCTACTGCACTGTAAGCTTGTGTGATGGCACCACACAGTCAGTGAGACAAACGCTGTTTGAAAGATTCTCACCTTGCTAGTACCCTCTGTAATGAATGAAAAACCCATGGCACACTTATTTTGACCCATTCTGATGAGGCGGAAGGGAGAACTCTTTAAGAGAATCGCTTCTCAAGCAAAAGGAGATTGCTAAGACTTTTAAAGGAGCAGTATATGAGATTTGGTACTCATCTTCGCTCCTTCTCCCCCGCTGATCTTTCCTCTTCTGTTACCTCTGCCCTCCCTGACCCTGAATCCTTCTCTCTCCTATCCCCTGATACTGCTACTGATCTTCTCCTCGGCACCCTTTCCTCTTCCTTGGGCAACCTCTGTCCCTTCACCTCCAGGGCTGCACGGCCAACCCCACCTGCCCCATGGCTGTCGGACTCAGTGCGTACTGACAGACGGAGCCTAAGAGAGGCTGAGCGTAAATGGAGAAAAGGTAAACTCCCAGAGGACCTTCTTAACTTCCAAGCTCTTCTTTCCACTTTTTCCTCCTCTCTATCTACTGCTAAAGCTGCGTTCTTCCGCTCTAAAATCCTAACCTCTGCTTCCAATCCTAAAAAACTCTTCGAAACTTTCTCTTCACTCCTCCAACCCCCACCCCCTCCTCCTACTTCCTGCCTTCTCCCTGACGATTTCGCCAACTTCTTTGACAAGAAGGTAAACGATATCAGATCATCCTTCTCTCAGCCCCCCTGTCCCTGTCCACCCTCTCCCTCACTACCCTGTTCAGCTCTTCCCCCACAGCTCTCCCTCCCTCCTCCATGCCCCATCTTACCCTATCTGGCTCCCCTCTCCCCTAACAAGGTCCTCAACCTTGTTACATCTAACCGCCCCACCACGTGCTCCCTTGACCTGATCCCCTCCCCTCTTCTTCAGTCTATTGCGACTGAACTCCTTCCTTTCCTCACCCACCTCATCAACACATCTCTTGTTTCAGGATGCTTTCTCACGGCTTTCAAGACTGCCAGAGTCACACCCCTTCTTAAGAAACCATCACTTGACCCCTCTGATGTCAAGAACTTCAGACCGGTTTCTCTTCTACCCTTTCTATGCAAAACACTTGAACGTGCTGTCTTTAATCAACTGTCTTTCTATCTCCACCAGAACAGCCTCTTGGACCCCCACCAGTCCGGGTTCAAAGTGGGTCACTCGACTGAGACAGCCCTCCTTGCGGTGACAGAGTCGCTTCATGCTGCGAGAGCTAACTCTCTCTCCTCTGTCCTGATTCTCCAGGACCTGTCTGCAGCGTTTGACACAGTGAACCACCAGATCCTCCTCTCCAACCTCGAGGGGATGGGCGTCTCAGGCTCTGCACTCTCCGTGTTTGCATCTTACCTGACAGGTTGATCCTACCAGGTGACATGGAGGGGGGCCGTGTCGGAACCACGCATGCTGACTACGGGGGTTCCACAAGGTTCAGTTCTGGGCCCCCTTCTCTTCTCGCTCTACACAGCATCTCTGGGTTCTGTTATTCGCTCGCATGACTTCTCTTACCATTGTTATGCTGATGACACCCAGCTGGTCTTGTCATTTCCCCCCGGTGACATTCAAGTGGAGGCACGTATCGCTGCGTGCTTGGCTGACATCTCTAAGTGGATGACGAGTGTCGTCATCCACCTCAAGCTCAAGCTGGAGAAAACCGAGCTACTGTTCCTCCCGGGGAAGGGTTGCTCGCACCAAGACCTGTCCATCACCATTGATGATACCGTGGTGACGCCGACTCGGACTGCAAGGAACCTGGGTGTGACCCTGGATGACCAACTGTCATTCTCAGCAAACATTGTATCGGTTACACACTCCTGCAGATTCCTGCTCTACAACATCAGGAGGATTCGCCCCTTCCTCACTGACGAGACGGTGCAGGTGCTCATCCAGGCTCTTGCAATCTCCCGCCTAGACTACTGCAACTCTCTACTTACCGGAGCCCTGGCGTCGGCCATCAGACCTCTGGAGCTTGTCCAGAAAGCTGCAGCTTGCCTGGTGTTCAATCACCCCAAGTTCTCCCACACAACTTCCCTTCTCTGTTCTCTACACTGGCTCCCTGTAAGAGCATGCATTCAGTTTCAGACTCTGTTGCTAGCCTACAGGGCAGTGAAAGGAACAGCTCCTTCCTATCTCCAGGCCATGGTCAAGCCCTACACCCCTCGGGGCGATTGGTTGCCCCGTCGCTCAGAGGTCCCTGTGGCCGATCGACCCGGTCACGGCTTTGTTCTGTCCTGGCCCCACAGTGGTGGAATGAACTCCCCACTGACGTCAGGATAGCAGAGTCGCTGCCCATCTTTCGGCGCATGCTGAAAACTCACCTCTTCAATAAGTACTACCCTGAGCCTTCCACTGAGCACTTATTGTATTCATACTAGTTTGTTGCACTTATTGTATTCATTTGTTTCTGCACTGTACTTTGGCTCTGGTTTATGCTCTTAGATGCTTGTTTAAAAAAGGAGATGCACTTACGACTTCTGGTTACTAGTAGGTGACTAGTAGTTCTCTTGAATACCTATGTTGAATACACTTATTGTAAGTCGCTTTGGATAAAAGCGTCTGCTAAATGATTGTAATGTAATTTAGTGTCATCTAGTGCTGAGGTTGCAGATAACAAGTAACAACATGACCATCTGCTCTTCTCTCCCTTTCAAAGCATGTCGGAGAACTATAGTGGCCTTTAGGTAGAGATAGATTGATCCCTAGGGCTGTGCCTGCAGTGTATAAATGGTAATGGATGACCATGTAGCCCCTGCTATCATATAAAACCATATGGAGTTATTTTTTTGCTTACATTTTTCAAGATAAATTGGGCATTTTTCACATTAATCTTACAGTTTGGGGAGTAGGGTGCTATGCAAAAAAAAATCCAGCAACATTGTGGTTACATGGCATGCACTGTAACCACTCCGCTATCAAGGCACTTCAACCAGTGAGTTAGATTATAGTACGTGTGTCTTCATTTTAGTTGGCAAAAACATTTCATGGTTACATGGTTACATGGTTGCGGTCCAATCAATGGACCAATGGTCAATGGATCAATGGTCCCTCATCCTTTGCCTTGTGAACTAACAAATATTGTGGGTTTAGATTGACAGTCCTGTCCAAGCCAGTGATTCTCGAGAATCATGCTTGCTCTCTTACAACCACTTTAGACCCTTAAGTCTTCAGTAATAAGTTTTCATTTTTCGAAGTTATACCCTTCCTACATATTTCAGTGAGGATATTTCAGATTATTACAGAAGCTAAAAGCTAAAAAAATTGGCATTACGCTGAGATTTTAAGAAGGCAGGACAACATGGGCATCTAATACCTTGAGACAAACATATAAAGTTGCCAGCACAATTATATTTATTTTGTATGAAAGGGACTAATGAAATTATGACTAATTTGTCACATCACTAACTGACTGGCTGATTGGCGCAAAAACAAGTACGTGACAGAATGAGTGATTGACTGACAAGCAACACCTCAGTAGCCGATGGCACAACACATCATCCTTATCTGAAAAGGTGTTTTGTTGTATCTGTTGTACAGGTTCCTGATGGGCATGACAGACCCGAACAGACTCGGCATTTCAGATTCATATTTATTTTTCATCGCCAGTCAAAAACTGTGTCACACCAATTTAAACGTATTGCTTATTCCTATTGCGGTTGGATAGCTGGGGATGTGATTTAAAGGCTTTCTTTTTAACAGCTGAGGCCAATGCCATTTTGTATGAGATCAATACTACTATCACATCTTGTTCAGGTTTTTTTTATTGTTTTTTTTTCCACCTCTCTTCTGTCCGGAGCTAAGCAAGATAAGAAACATCACATTACATGCATCAATCCCTCCCAAATCAAATTAGATTTCTGGGCTGTATCACACAGCTCCCTGTGCATGGATCTGCTAATCCAATCATGGAGTGCCGAGGCTCAGCTCACTCCAGTCCAAGATACCATGCACAGAATCAAATGATTTCATTCAAGAGGAATTTATGAACTAAGCAATCGTAGAATGGCTTCCTATTCTTGTTAGTGACAGACACTGAAGTAGCCGTAGCCCGGCTGTTCTCATTCCCTGTTTGTACTTCAACCTACGAAATTGAATGCCCAGTAATTCACATATATCTGTGAGGTCGGGGGGAGAGATGGACGAGTCAAATAAAGTGTAGGTTTTCTTTTGAAAGCGTAGGTTTTTTTTTAAAGCAAAGGTTTTTGATTTGCAGCCAGAAATTCTAGTTTCATAAGCAAAACTAACAAATAACTTGATTTTTGATTGCAGTGCGAGAAAGACACAAATATACCTTCATGTGATCCTATAATATATAACACTGACCGACATCAGTAGCAAGACCATCAGAGAAAAGATTGTCTATTTCTATATAGTTATTATGTAGAACATTACATTACATTACAGTTATTTAGCAGATGCTTTTATCCAAAGCGACTTACAATAAGTGTATTCAACATAGGTATTCAAGAGAACTACTAGTCACTAGAAGTCATAAGTGCATCTCCTTTTTTAAACAAGCATCTAAGAGCATAAACCAGTTTGCCTACTGAGCCAACAGGTCTGTAGACAATGCAGTCAACTTGGCCCTTCATTTCATCCTCCAGCATCTGGACTCCTCAGTAACCTACGCCAGGATCCTGTTTGTGGACTTCAGCTCTGCCTTTAACACCATCATCCTGTCTCTGCTGCATGACAAGCTCTCCCAGCTGCACGTGCCCGACTCCACCTGCAAGTGGATCACAGACTTCCTGTCTGACAGGAAGCAGCACGTCAAGCTGGGAAAACACGTCTCAGCCTCCAGGACCATCATCACCGGTTCCCCCCAAGGCTGCGTTCTTTCCCCTCTGCTCTTCTCCCTGTACACGAACAGCTGCACCTCCAGTCACCAGTTTGTCAAGCTCCTGAAGTTCGCGGATGACACCACCCTCATTGGACTCATCTCTGGTGGGGATGAGTCCGTCTACAGGTGGGAGACTGACCATCTGGTGACCTGGTGCGGTCTGAACAACTTGGAGCTCAACGCTCTAAAGACAGTGGAGATGGTTGTGGATTTCCGGAAGAATGCAGCCCCACCTGCCCCTATCAGTCTGTGTGACTCCCCCGTCGACACTGTGGAGTCCTTCCGCTTCCTGGGCTCCATCATAACCCAGCACCTCAAGTGGGAGCTGAACATCAGCTCCATCACCAAGAAGGCTCAGCAGAGGATGTACTTTCTGAGGCAGCTGAAAAAATTCAACCTGCCAAAGACAATGATGGTGCACTTCTACACTGCCATCATTGAGTCCATCCTCTGCTCCTTCATCACGGTCTGGTACGCTGCAGCCACTGCCAAGGACAAGGGCAGGCTGCAGCGCAACATTCGCTCTGCTGAGAGGGTGATTGGCTGCAATCTGCTGTCCCTCCAAGACTTGTTCGCTTCAAGGACCCTGAAGCAAGCAAGAAGGATTGTAGCCGACCCCTCTCACCCTGGACAAAAACTGTTCATGCCCCTTCCATCTGGCAGGAGGCTGAGGTCCATCAGGACCAAGACCTCACACCACATGAACAGCTTCTTCCCATCCGCAGTCGGGCTCATTAACAGAGCCCGGGTCCCCCACTGACTCTGTCATCCCCAGGACAATTTCCTACCGGTCACTCCCCTGCACATCCCTTCTAGGTTCTTATTTAATTACACTCGACACTTTTACACTACACTTACTTCTCACTTGTTTATAGTCCTGTTATCTGTTCGTTTGTGCAGTTTTCATATTTCACTTTATTTTATATTTCATTTTATTTTATATTTTTCTGTAAATTTTAATGTTTCTACTTTGCGCTGTGTTGATTGTTGTTGATTGTTAAATGTTATGCACCTCCCGTCATGTTAAATTCCTTGTATGTTCAACATACCATGGCAATAACCGGTTCTGATTCTGATTCTGATTCTGATGTACACACTCTTTTTAGAAGATTTGAATGGTATGGTTAATAAAATGAGGTGCTTTATTTTAATAGTCACATTTTTCAAAAACTTTGTTATGTATTTTATTTTTTAATCCAGCTCATATTTTACTTGAAATGAGACATCATTTATTGATTATTAGATTATTTATTATTCATAATTCATTCAGTTCAATATGAAATCTGAAATCTGACAATAAATATTTTTTAGATATTATTCAGTTTAAGGTTCTTTATTTGATTTTACTTTCAGTTGTTGACTACATACAGATGTTAATACAACTGTTAGGCTGCTTCAAATATATTTATGAAACTAAATTATAGTGCAAGTTAATTAAACATTACTGTGATGTTCCGGACCTTTGCGTGAGGAAATTCTCTCTTCATGGAACTTGCTAAATTCTAATTAAATACCCCTGTGCTATTGGATAGAGGAGACCAGCTGATCTAAACAACGGATATTATGATTGACAGCCCCGACAATGACAGCAAGGAAATAATGAGTGAGCATGCGTGAGGAGTGATTGGCAGATGTATGAGAAATAAACTATGGGTTTCGGCCTGCAAGAGTATAGTCTTCCTGACTGAACATACACTAGCGCTTTATATGAGCAGCCATTTCCTTTCACCTCACAGGTGGCCGCCCCAGGCCACAAATAAACAGGAATTAATGCTGCTGAAAGATGATTAATTCATGGAGGAACACCGGAGTAAAATCAATAACTGCACTGCCATGCTCAAGTAGAATTTTATTGTTTTAACACTTTAAACTGCCTCAGCTACAGTCTCAGATTGATTTATCGAGCAGCGTTTTGTGCTCCGGTGGCCGATTTTTAAGCAAGAAAGGAAATATTCACGAATGTTTAAGTGTTTCGGTGAGTAGTCACTGGTAAAGGCACATTCAGAAAACCATTACTGGTAGGCTGGTTCTAAAATCCTGCATTTCACCCTATGACAGCATTCGTTGTGGCAGCATGGGGTTGTAGGAGATGTTATTCACCACGCATAGCAAGACATTGCTTTAATGGCCAACATGGGAATATTGTCAGTCGGTTTAAAAGTTCAAATTGAAATGTAAAATTATGATTCACAAAAGGGAAGTTTGCACTGTCTGCCTATATCACTGTGCAGGAGGCTGAATATGAAGAAAGTGAGTGAAATCAAAGTGAAAGCTTGGCGGGAAGCCGAGGAGAATGTTGACTTTTGATACTACATCTGGAGAAAGGAGCAGAAAAAAATTACAGGACGGAAATGAAATTCCTTACAAAGGAAAAGGACATGATAAACCCCGACTCTGAGTTACACTGGGTTAATAATAGAAAGAAAGAATGGAAGCTACAGAGACGAGCACCAACTCAGCTTTAGAAAAGAGCAACGGTGGTGTTTTTCTTCTGCTATTGTGCTACAGTAACATGATGACACAGGAGGAATAGAACTAGATAATAAGGTGTAGTAACACTAGTTCTTTTATAATAATGAATCAGTGTACTTCCACTGGCCATTAGAGAACAGCACTGCATCAGGAGAGATTAATGTGCACGGCTTAGGATAGTAAAGCTGCCTGCTACTATAGTGCACGTACTACAAAGCCTTTCTGCAGGCTGTTGGTTTGAAGAGGGCCTTTTTCGAAATTGTTTTCCACTCTTTTAGATATACTGAGACGCACAAACATGATGTCTTCCGGTGGAGGGGGACAGGGAAAATGACTGTAAATGGATGCAGGAGCTCTGCTGTACTGTCATTACCACCTGGATAGCTGGTTGTGCTTCCTCTCCATAACATCAGTGTCTGTTTGCAGAAGCCACGTATGTTGAATTTTGCAAGACGGATGTGGCGAGCTGAGGATGACTGTCCAGATTATTGGTTGCAACACGGACAAATTGCCAACATATATAGCCAGGAGTCTTAGATAATAAATTCCCACATTGCCAAGTTGCTTCCTGTCTCATTTTTTTTGCCTCATCAATAAGCAAGTGTAAATGTTTTATGTTCAACGCCCGCATGTCACAATTATGGAGCATTAGTTGGGGAGGGGCTTGAATGTCATTGGTGTGTGTGTGTGTGTGTGTGTGTGTGTGTGTGTGTGTGTGTGTGTGCGTGCATTGAATAATAATAATAAACTAAATTCATAAATCCCCGAAACCATTCCAAATTGCTGCGCGGAGCAAACGCCAAGTCTGGTATAAAGTCTTACTCCTAGGACTCCTCTCATAACATGAAAGTGAGTGTACACAACAAGCCGACGTTTAGAGTCACATTTGGAACAATTATTTTGTATTCCATGATTTCAGCACTTCTGTTCCAGTCATTCCAAAGCTTATGGGACACATGGTCTAGAGACCTTTTCTTAACTTACACAACCCGTTCTTACTCCCAACTCATAACTCAATACCAACCTTTGGTCAGTGCCCCTCGGCATCGGAAATGGGCGCACGGAGGCCCCCTTTAGGGACTGCATGCAACATGCTGAGCTTTCCAACGTAAACCCTCCAAGGGGCACTAGTTGAGGGTTAGAGCACGAGAAATGGTATGAAGTCCATGAGAGTCTGTGTTGGACGGGTGGGAGGCATGGTGGATGAGTCACAGGACTTTTCCCCAGGAGACTCGTGTTTGTGTCCTCTGCAAAAATAAAAGTAAACTCTTTTGTCACTTTCTCGTGACATGAGTTGCTAATAAGTAAAGTTAACGTCAACCACACTCTTCTCCCAACTAAGTGGTTTTGTTGTTTAAACCTTACTTCCTGTAAGACAGAAATTTATTTTGAAAGGACACTATGCATGTAACAAGCGTGTATTGAAACCCTGTCCCAACAACGCCACAGGGATGCCTAGTGTCTGTGAGAATGAGATCTGTTGACTTATATTGCTCTAGATGTGCTAGGAAATGTGTTTCAGATGAACGGGTTAATATTCAGTGCGTGACTAGCGATTGACTATGAGTAGTTGTATGATTTTTAATGTGTGTTCCATTGAACATCTTTACCAACTGAGCCACCAAGACACCCTCATGTTACAGCATCTCAAATTCAAAGACATTTATAAATATCCACATTTCTAAATAATCTGACAGAAATCAAAACATTTAATTTCACAGATGTACATAGAAATTCTGAATGCATAATTAAAATTCAGAGCATGAATTTCAAATTAATTTGGACATCAATACTTGCGTGCACAGATGTGTGTGTGTGTGTGTCCACAACTATGCATGCACCTGTACACTTACACAGTTACTGATGTAGGCTGTAAACGTGTGTGTGCATGTGAACATCACTGAGCACATTAAGAGCTGTCGTCTATAATGCAAGAGGCAGTGCGTTTGGAGGCCATACCTTTGAGCATATTTCCATCACTTGTTGATGTTTTTATTACGTGGACATAAACAAACAGAGGTAACATAAAACTTAATACAGCCCAGTGTCAAGGCAGTTCATGAAATAGTTTAGAGATTGAAATCTTGTGATTCGTGTTTATGGACAACAATTTTGCTTTTTTTGTGTCACTCAGCATGAAAACAATCATAATGGGAAGTCAATTAGGATTCTTTATCGTGGTGGGCACACAAATTAAACGCATCCATGAGACTGTGCAACGGTCAGAGCTAGTGATGTAGTATTAAATACAGAGAAAGACCACTTTTGATGGGCGGGTGGTGAGGTGGATGGATCAAACAAACCCTTTCAAGCACGAGACTAGTGTTTGTGACCGTGTGTCCTAACGTGTTGTTGGGAAGTGATGCATTCATGACAGTTTTCCTAAACCTAACTAAGTGGTTTTGTTGCGTAGTGTTGTCTTAACTGACTAAAGAAAACGAGATGCAAGCAAGAAAGATACTAATAGAAATACATTAGTTTGAAAGTTGGGATTCGAAAGAAATGGAAAATGTGTGTTCATGTTCTAACTGCAAGAACTGCTGTGAGAATGTGTTGAGATGAATATGAATGTATATATAAATATATATATATCGTTATATATATAGTAAATATATCTATATATAGATATAGATATTTATAGATATAGATATAGATACATTATAGACCATAAAGCAGGGTATGCTTTAGGGTGGGGCTCCCTTGTGATTGACAGGTCTCTACCACGGCGTTGTCCGGTCTATGAGTTGTCCGTGTGTTTTCACTTCATCAATGTTAATTGTAACATTTAGTTTGCCTAAAAGTGTCTTACTCAGCATTCAGTTGTACTTTGCTCCACCTTCTTGGGTTACTTTTGGCAAAAATGCTGAACCAGAGGCTTCAAAACTGTGGTCTGCATACCAATGGGTGAGGTCACGGTGACTACCTCCACTTTTAATACAGACTATGATTTGAGATCGTAGAGTTACTACATTTAGCGTCACTACTACCCGACCTTGCAGAAATGCCAAATATATAATAGAGGTCATTCAGAAATAGTGTCTCTGTTACATTGTTTGTCCACAAGAGAGCACTGGCAACTTAATTTTGTAATGCCCCACTCATGCTGTATCCTAGTCACAATTCTTTAATAACCAAAGTAGATGGATCCCTATCAATTACATTTGTTATATAACAGCCAATACATTGGTATCTGATTTTCTTAATGCGTTGGCTTGTATCAGTTTGGGATGTACTCTCTTCACAAGTAGTTTGATGAGTCAGATTCTCATTCCATCGGTATTTTTGAAGAGGACAGCACGACACACTCAAGGCTGCTCACACAAACCTGCGTCGCTTACCGAGCCAGAGTGAGGTGCAATGCTGTCCAAAGCAATTAAATATAAATGGGCACTCATCTCCTTATACACAACAACGATACAATATTTAGAACATGATGATCTGTTTCAGGAGTACTCTTCCTTCCCTTGCATCTCATATTGAGAGCCTTGAAGAGCAATTAGGGCCCTTTTTTCAAGAAGAGGAGAGACGGCTGGGACTGTGTTTAGAAGCAGCAGTACTCCAGATCAAAGCTTGCCTGTCAGACCCTCTTACAAACCATTTCTGTGGCTTGTGTCATGTCAAGTAGGCCATTGGTCTGTAATTCTACAGCATATTCCTGCATATGGTTCTATATCAGGGGAACTCAAGGAGCCTCATTGGCTTCATAGGCACCATGTGATTTTTACACATAAAAGAAATATGGAAATAAATAATAAAATGCTGTGCTTTGAGATGCTGAGACTTTCAAGAGTTGGTTAATCCAAATTACAAGAATACATAACTCTGATATTTCTACATCAACCTCAATACAATGGAGGTCAATTAAATGCACTGCATTGACTAATTATATATTTTTTAAAAATCCAACAAAGAATCTTTCCTGAAACAATGTCCTCATTACTCTTGGTCATCTACAGAATATACCATCAGCAGTTTATTTATTTTTTGGTGCAAAAACGTTCTCGTAAACTAGGCCAGTGGATTAACCTTAGCCACATAATTAGAGTGGAATCCCATTCCGTTTTCACTTTATTATTCAGTCTGGCCTTGTGTTCATGTTAAACGTGTTCTGTGGTGGTTCTGTGTTGGAGTAGTTGTCATTTTGTCCTGACCAATGCTATTGTACTATGTTGTCTTCTGCTGCAATTCTTTTTGACATCTGAAAGGAGAGTTGGGAACACCACAAGTTTATCTCGATGCACCAACTACTACTATTCACACAATAAGGATGAATGGAAATTCAGATTAATTCACCTTTTCTTTTGCAGATTTTGTAGAAGTTTGTTTATAATTTGTGGTACGGTTAGACGGACACTCTATTTCCAGCCAAGACAAAATAAGTTAGTGGTTTCTAGGGGATCTTAGCTTAAAGAAATACTCAGTAACTTGAGAAAGTTTGAGAACCAGCCGCCATGTTGAAAACAATTTTCAAAAATAGTTTTCTGAAAACATTTGAGGCCAGAAATGGCCAATGCGTTCTCAATTTATATTTGATCAGCGCTGCATAGTTTGACAGTGTGATCTGAGTTCACAAGCAGTTGTTGACTCAAGGCTCTGATTAGCTGTTTTCCTTCAGGCTCTGTGGAATCTTGCAGATGCCATTAGGAGTACTAAAAGGAGGTGCAGGAATCTGACTTTTTTTCACAGATTATCTCTCTCCTGTTCTGGCAATATATGGCGATAGTTTGAGCCAATATGACAAAAAGTAAATTTTATTAAAATTACCAACTATAGCTTTAACGCTTATCATGCCTATTGAAAAAATAGTTTGATTTAGGAGTTGTTATTTCTGTACCTATTTACAACAACCTTTGAAGCTGCATCAATCTAATCATTTTCTTTTTTTGTGCATTTTTCTGTTGCCTGTTTCTGGCTTAGAAAGATGACGTTGCCATTCTTAATCCTGCCTCCAAATCTCTGATCAGCTTGGTTGCATTTCCAACCTAGGAAACAGTCATCAATGACCAACACTGCTAGATTTGAATCAGTGGAGATTTAGAGTAAGACCAACATTGGAAAAAGATGCTGTCCTGTTATTTATTTATTGTTATAATATGTTTTACTGTTGTGACAAACAAATGTCCCTTCACCTCTATCCAAATCTCTCAAAATATATAGGCAAATAAAAGCAACACTGTCTGCATGACAAGAACCACTAAAAGTAAAATAACATGTTTTTCCTTTTTTTTTTGTCCTTTTTTGTAATTTTGCGTGAACTGGCCCTTTAATAAAGAATAAGCGCTAATGCTGCATAGATACAGATTACAGAAGTATAGAATTTATTTACATGCAGTAAAGCCAGTAAAGCAGTAGATAAGTCCAAGTAAAAAACACATGTTTCCTGAAATTTGACACATATGGTTTTGCATGAAATAACCCGCCAGGTAAGTGTAATTGTCATGCATTAGTTTCATCATGGAGCTGCAGGAGGTGTGACCTTAACAGTGAAACACGAATGGTCTTCATATGGGCTCAAACAGGAGGTAGATAAGTGACAGCCTCATATACCTCGCACCACTAACCTGCGGCTTATTCAACACGTCTCTTGGGCCTGATTCTCTCTCAGCCTCGGTTTTACTTTCGTGGGTTCTTGAGTTCTACCAGGGGAGGTTGACAGGGACTATGTATTGCAGTCAAAACAATTTGCTTGTGACATTTTGATAACTGCTATTTTTCTACATGACGATGAGTGTGTCAGTGTGCCATTTAATTTTGTAGCAATGTGGGGGCTATGAAGTCTGAAAGAAAGCTCACAGTGGTGAGAACGAGCCTATTCTTTTTATGTCCAACAGAAAATGATGAGTATTCATAACAAACAATACGAAGTGGAAGTGAGGGAGAAAGGAGGGACGCAGTTGAAAAGCACAAATCCTTTTAAAAAGTAAAAAGGTGAGAGGTATGAAAAACAGTCTGGAGCAAAAGTCAACCTGGATGAAAACAAAGAGATCTCAAGTATGACAGGTAGATCGATCAACATGAAGGCATAGAGGGGAGGAGGGACGTAAGAAACAGGAAAAAAACAAGCAAGTGATCATGTCTTTGAAAGCAACAGGAGAGACCAGTGAACATTGCTAAGTGCATACGGTGTCAGAAAGCATGAACATGTGGGTTGTCATAAGAAATGGCCATTTCGTGTTCTCCCTTCGGTCACTGTGCAGTGGATCGTGGCTGTTGACCTCCCTGTCAGATCCTGGGCTCCCATCCATCACCTCAGGGAGACGGATGATTGTGGCAGCACGTTTTAGCTCATCCATCGCAACATCAGATGGCACACACAGTACTCAGGTAAGGAGCACAGACTAGACAGTCAGACAATTGATTAATCAGACCTTGTCTGACTCTCTTAAAAGGAAATACTGTGTGGTATCTAAAGGGTTATTGGGTCTCCAAGTAGCCAAATTAGATGAACTGTGTTTCTTGGTTCTTTTTTGGTTTCTTTGTCAGTAGCTGCACCACAAGGTCAATTTGAATAAATGAAATAAATAAATGGGCAACCAAAACATCCAGACACATTGTGTAAAGACACTATGTATGGGCTCTTTTTGTAGGTATTGAGTATGAGTGTTTGTTAATGGTGGTCCTGCTGCATTATAGCCTCTTGCTCTGGAAGGCTCCAAGCACCATACTGTAGGGGACTGACTTCTGTGGTGTCCAAATGGACACATTTTGTAAGCATGAGGTCTGCCTGCAGGTGGATGAACTTTAGTCTAGTCTTTAGCATCAAGGTTTTGACTTGACCCTTGTTCATCAGGAGCCCAAATCGGCAAAGGAACATTGGCATCGTCAACTGAGACACACACTCAAGTCCACAGGGGAGGCAGTTCAGCATCCCACCGTGCTTTGCTTAGTGCCATGTGGCTTTGTTTTTTGTCCTTTAAATCCAAGAAACCAAGTGTCACCCACCTATGCTCACTCCCAACGCATCAATAATGCAGATTGGTCAGTGCCCCTCAGCGTCTGTGGAGGGCTAGTGTGTGTGTTGGTGGATGAGAGTCTTAAGTCAGTCAAGTTAACGTCAACGATGCGCTTTTCATAAACCTTACTAAGTGGTTTTGTTACCTAAACCTACAACTTGCTCTGAATACGGAACACTGCATGTAAGGGCATATGCACATGCTGTCCCTGATGACAAAATAGGATTCACAAATCGCCACCTTCCTAAAATAATGGCCCAAGTCATTTTTTCAGGTCTTTTGACTTAGGCAAAATAAAACGGCCTAAGTCACACTCTTGACATAGGACATTATACTACAGGGGTAGAACCACTGTTCAACTGAGGATGTAGGCGATTTTACCAAAGGTTGTTCAGAATCATGAGGAGATGATTTAGGCAACAAACCCATTTTTGTCAAAAAATGACTTAGGCCATTATTTTAGGAAGGTGATGAAATATTTTTGAGGCACACACAAATATTTCGTGAAAGAAATCTCTAAATATATGTTTTTAAACCAATTGGAAAATATAATCAAAAACATATTGGGATGTTGTTACATTTATATAGAAACTGTTGAACCTGCATTTACAAACTGCTTGTCATGTGTGAACTTCAATGTGTTTCTGGATCCTACCTCATGACATCACTGGCTGAATAACCTATTTGATTTTTTTTGATTTTTCCTCGACTCAGTTGAAGAGGATGTGGGAGGAGGCTTTTGTTGCTGAGACACTTGAGAGGGGGATCGACAAAATACAATGTGTTAGCCAAGGTGTGTGCGTGTCTTCTTTTCCTCTCTCCAGTCTGCTGACCAGGGTTTCAGTGCCCCCCTCAGTGTCCCTTATGTGTGTCTCTTAGCTCTGTCTTATTTTTTTCCTGCCGTCTGGGTTACTCTTTTTCGTTTTCAGCTTGGCAATCCCCTGACACATCTGACCACCTCTTCTTCTGTTAACGGACACCTGTAGGGGCAGGGAAGTCCCCAAAGACGGGGAGAGAGGAGACGGAGAAAGACTGGTATATAGATTTTAGTTTATCACAGGGCTTAGCGTTATCGGCCTGTTTTCTTGTTCTCTCTGGTTGACCCCTCCATGTTCAAGAGATCTTCCTCGAGGACTATCACAGAGGTTTGGGAAAACATTAGCACTTATTTTTCCTTCCTGTTTTTCACCACCATCCTCCCTTGCTTCCTCTTTCTCTACCTCTGTGTCTATCTGTGCCTCTTATCTTTCTCTTTCTCCCTTTCATAAACTGCTACTTCCACCTCGCAGGAAATGACAACAATCCAGCACCAGCATGAGGAGATCAGAACTCAGAATGCACGTTATGTACCAGCACATCAAAAGCATCATGTGTTGGCATGCTCCTCCGCCTCGCAAGACACATTGATGGTACTGGTTTGAAAAGATTTCCGGTTGATGTGTCCAAATACAATGTAAAGTTAAATAGAAAATGTTCCAGGCTCAAGATTAGAAATGATCTCCCATCTCCTGGTTGTGGAATACAAGTGTTAGTGGGTGCTGTGGTGGGTCTGTTACATAATGAACTGTGTCCAAGCAGTGCCCCCTTGTGGTTGCATGTGACAGAGTCCTCCTCTGACAAACAATGAAGCCCTCAGACATATTTCCATTCAAAGGGGGAAAGCTTGTACACACTTAATCTAAGAAACCACTGCACCTTTATTCTTTTTGAAATAAAATAAAATATTTATGCCTTTTGAAGGTTTAAAATGAGGAATCCAGAGCTCTGCTTCTCGTCATAATTTTAATATGAGTGCCATAAAGTAGAGATGGCAGAAATATTGGAGAAATGTAGCTTGGTATAAGTGTGAAATCAATGGAGGTGGGGGAGTTTGGGTGTGGGGTGTGTGTGTGTGGGGAGGGGGGGGGGGGGGGGGGGGGGGGGGGGGGGGGGTTGCAGACCGTTAAGCTCCAGCTAAGCATGAATCATACCCTCCGGAGCGGTTATTTTAGAGCTCTACGTGATACAAGCACACAGTGCGGCAGTTGGATGCATTCAAGGCTCCAAATGCCAAACCAAAAGCTTTTCTGTTCTCCATCCTGATGCCTCAGGCTCGAGGAGGCTTTTATCGATGGAGGTGAGTTGAGATTATCCCAAAGAGGAATAACATCAGATACCTCTCCATCTTTCCAAAAAGGTCAAATATCATTCTGTTCCTGCCTAGCTGAGGGCTAAAGGAGAGGCAGCACCTATAAAAGCAATCCTGGACTCCCAGGATGACTTAGTTCTTCCTGCTGGCAGCACCACTGTCCACACACTTTGAGATGAGAGCACTGTGTGTGTCTTTCATCTGCACAGTGTGGACCCACTGTCAGATCTCTTACTCCTGCTCCTCTTCTTCTCTCAGGCTCTCGCATGCAAAAACATATATGTGCATGCTCATAAACAAACACTGTGAACATCAGAGGTGAGGGGTCCCTCCGCTGCTCAGGTGTGTTAACGTGTTGGCGGTGGAGAGTTTACCTTCAGGTCATTTGCTGACATTCGAGTGGGCGCTGCTCATTGGCCGATGGGAACCACTTGCCCCGGCGTTCTTGATTTGGGTGATTCGAGATCTGTCAGATGCGGGGGAGGGCTGCACAAGCTTTGTGCAGCTTGCATAGTTGCAGGGAAAAGAAAAGATTAGATTTGTTTGTTTACCAGTTTTCAGCAGCGAGCTCAGCAGTGGCCATTTGCAAAATGTCACTGAACACTTCAAGTTATGGCAAACCACAAATGTCGACGAGAAAATCAACTATGGCACACTGACTCAGAGTGAGTGCACCAAAGCTCAGCTGTTATTGGTGATAACAGCTGAGCAGTTATCACCAAGCCAGCAACACATCCGATTGGCTGGGTGGGTTGGCTCCTCTAAATCTCGCCACAGCCTCGGGAAAAAGAAGAGGACGAGTCGAAGAGATTGAGAGACTGACAGGGATACGAGAATGTGTGTGGGTCATTTCCTGTGATTACAATGTTGATGCGATAAGTCACACACACGATGTTCTGTACTTCCCAACACCTTTCTTAGTACCTGTTGCCAATAGGGACATTTTTGAGAGAATTCTGGTATTTTTGTCAACCTGGGTCTCTCTTGCTCATGTTTTTTTCCAGCCGGCAAGAGGCATGGCCATGGGGACAAGAAGAAATGCTCCTCTTTGAGTCATATCAAAAGTAAACTCTGGATGTAGCTCCGTGACAATCTCTGTAGCTGTGGTAGCAGACTGAATAGAAAAGCATATCCACTTCCAGGTCAACTTGCCAGCTGATGTACCTGCTTTATTTGTGCACACACACCACAGCTCTGGTACCTGACCCACCAGGCTTTTCTTCTGTGTTAAGCTTCAAGCTTGGACCAGGTTAGGGTTTGGTCACTTCAACATCCACTACATTTTACAGTTGAACATATCATAATAACATTGTTATTTATCGTCAGTCAATACTCATTTTCACTGAATCGAGCATAAATGCATTATAATGTAACTCAATGAGAATATAACTCCGTATCGTTAGCTGTTAGCTCTGTTTTGTAGCCAAGCAGGACTGTTCTGCCCACCAGCTACCAGCTCACGTTAACTCTCCTCCTGCTGATTTCTATTGGCGTTTGTTGTTCACAATGTAGCATGATTAGGGCCATTTTCTATCATCAGGGCATTAGTCTCGACCCCTACCTGTAGAAAAATAAGTGCCGTCAAGTTTTCAGAATTCCACCAATTCCTAATGGAACGATCTGTCTTTAGCTAAATGCTGTGTTCATCATCTTGTTGCTAGCCAACTACTACTACTGCTTGGTGCTGGTTGGTTAATCAGACCTTTTGTTACCGAAGACGGTTTGCTGCAGCTGTACATGACACTTTTAATGGCAGAGAGACTGAACCAAAACAGATACGCTTCAGGCCGCAAAAAACAAAACAATGAAAAAAGCAGAAAGGTTTTGTTTAGCTGGGGGGAACTAAAGCTAAGTCTGTTTCGTCACGACTCCTTTCACATTATAAACTAGAAGGGCACTCGGAGACGGCAGAACTCCACCAAGGCAAATCCGCTGCAGCAGCCATATTGAAACGTCATCGCAGGGTAAACACAGGCGTAAATGATAACGTAAATTATGGTCCCATTCTATTTAGTGTGTCACAGTCATTCCAGTGAGCCAGCATGCACAATACCAGGGCCATGATCCACCTAAATGGAACAAGGCTGTAATTAATGTTACTTTTTACACCTGTGTTTACCCTGCAATGACATGTCAACATGGCTGCTGCGAGAAGGGCGAACTGCGCGAGTCGGCATTAGCTGCCACCAGCACAACGCACCTGACTGAAATGTCAGTAGTGGAGTTGCATTATGGGTAATGTCTACATTATCTGCGGTTGTGCATCATTCTTGCCGGAGTCTATGTTTCCCAAATCTCGTTGAAGTTGAAGGTCTTAGGATAAAGGGAGCCCTTTGTGGGTAACTGTTAAGTCCTTTGGGGGAAATGTGCAATTGTGATCTGTATAAATAAAAGTGACTTGACCAAAAATCATATTGGACAAAAATATGATAATAAAACCCAGTTTGTCCAAATGTCCTTTTATTAAAGAGGGCCCAGGGTGGACCCCTGACTTTCTTGAGTTTGGCAAAGATCAGCCACCATGCTTTCCTTCTGAGTGCTGCCATGTTAGTGTGTACTTGGTGAAATTGCCATCCCAGTGTGAGAATCAGTGTATGTATCAGTGTGTTTGTGTGTGTATGGCTGCTTGTAAGTGTCTGCCTTCTTGTCCTTCTCCTTTATTCACCTTTAGCTCCATCACTGGCTGCTCCATCACTGGCTGCTCCAGTCTCATGGACTCCTGTTTCGGCCCTATTGGCCTTGCACTGTCAGGCTTTTGATGGCCGCCTTTGTGGCCTCCACAAAGTGCCGCTGCTTCAGAACCTTCTCCAACTCCTACTTCTTCTTCATGTCTCTGAGGGCCTGGCAGACATGGAGGAAACATCAAAGAGCAAAGAGATGAGAAAGATGCCCAGAGCTGAAGTGCTTCACTTCTGGAGTTATATATGCCATCGATGGCCAATATGACTGTATCCTGCTGGGGATTTCTACATTTCAGACATTAGTTCAGCAGTACAAAGTAACATTTCCCTTATTGATTTCGGGCTTCTTTTTTTACCTACTACTTTCAAGAAGATTGTAAAAGCAAAATGTAAAAAGTGGTGTAGAGGCAGAATTATGAGCAGAAAATGATTTACTGCATCTAAAATACAGGGCTAAGGTCAGGCTAATGCCAACGTACTATGATGATTAAAAGCCTACAGCCTAGAACTTTGAACCGTCTTCCCAACATTCTCTGTGTATAAATGTAGTATGTATGGTATAACCATTTATGCATAGATGACCAAATTAAATCAGCCAACGTGTGACTTGCAGGACACAGTGATAACAGCTCGGTTTTACGACATGATTTCCGCAACACGTACAGAGCAGGATTAACAGTTATTACGGCCATGCTTAATGAAATGTTGTTGGTGTCTACATGGAGATAAGCCCCTCCTCCTCTTCTGCATGTCTAGAGCAAATTAACACTTTGAGATCCCGGAGTTAAACCCAAAGGAGGCAAAACCTCCCTTTGAATTGGGTGCGAACACAGCACTAAAGCTTACCAGACCTGTGAAGCCCCCTCTCATCTCTGCTTGAGGCTACATTAGCTGCTACTAGGAAAAGTCGTGGCTTACTAAGATTTTCTCACCTCTTCAAATGCAGAGAGGAATATCGAGAATAATAATGATAGAATAATTATAATAAGCTGTCTAGTGTCCCAACAGGATCCAAAGTGTCTTATCCAGATCTCTGCCTCCTGGGAATTTTGAAATGGAGTCACAAACTGTCACAGTTACAATGTTTAAAGGATAAATGTGTAGGAAGTTGGAAGTAAATCAAAGTCTTTCAGAGTCTGTTCCCATCCTTATTGAAAGAAACTTCATTTGCAATCCCACTCAGTCGATATCTTTCCAGGGAAAAGATGATTACAGTAGTGTACAGTATATCCAACCTCCCTTTTAGTGGGGTTTTGGTTTTCTTTTGAGGTTGTATAGTTAAGGGACGGTCAATAAAAAGTTAATATGAAAATCTTAGCCTTTAACGAATTAGGCCCCTATTTACTGTCATATATCACCCAAAGACTTAGAAATGTATAAAAATGAATGAACCTAAATCTATCAATTCGCTGAGCTGAATGGCATTTCTACAGTGGTAGAAGCACACACATCCTTTACTAAAAGGTACCAATGTCAAAAATGTCACATTTTTAAAAAAGACGGCAGCAAGCTGATAGGCTAACGATGAGGCAGTGACACTGCGCTATTGGCTGGGAGCGCCCAGCTGGTAAACAGCTGTATGATGCTTCTGACAGTGATAGCCAGGATTGAGAATGTGCCACTAGAGTGCGGAAGTCGTATTAGAGAGAGGACTACAAGACGTGCAAGGAGAGTCTTTCTGACTGAACTCATGCTAGAGCTTAATAAGTGTAAAATATCATGAAATGGAAACAGTGAAGTACATGTACCTTAAAATTCTACTTCATTACAGTACTTGAGTAAATGTAGGCTACTTACAGTAGTTACATTGTACCACTGCATTTCAAACATTAAAAACACATATTTAAACAACTTAACCTCACAATATATGTAATATTTTTATACTCGCTCTTTGAGACATAAACAAGGCATATATGTTAATGCTGAAGTTAGGAAGTTTTATTGAACTTTAAAAGTTAAAAAGGGCACAACAGAACAAAACTGAACAATTTTGAATTCCTGTAGCATTGCATTGCATTTGAATAAATTAAAGACGGTCAATGGCTTCTTTTGTTTTCTTGTTTATTGTTGATTTACACTAGATGGCAGCTTTACACTGTTCATGAACCATGATATTTGCTCATTAGACATGTGTGTTTTACGCCTCTGTGATCAGACTGCATGTTGAGTGGACTGCAGGTAATCCATGCTGAAGTGCAGTGACGCTTTATGGTGTTGGATGAAAGCCAGGCCTACAGACCTCTAATGTTACTTGTTACTACTCTTCTGGCCTGTCTTCTTTTGTAGCACAATAATGACCGGAACATTAAAATGAAATGTGGTCAAACTAGAATGTTATTGTAAAAAAACAACAACTCATACACTGTTTTTAATGATGAAAAAGTACTGCAGCGATCTCAGCTGTCGTCCGGGAACAGGCTGAGGAGGATTATTCAGTCGTCAAGTTCCGCTGATGAGAAGCCAAAACCTCCATCCAGGACACATCATCCTCCCATCATCGCTGCTCTCAGACTCCATACCTGTGTGTCTGTTGCCTCTGCCGCAGAGGAGAGTGTTTATTTCTTTACTTCAGAGGGAAGTTTCTCAATGGAACAGCCTACAGCGGCATTCATCATCATTTTTAAGCAGACTTCACTCAAAGCCGCGGTGAACCATTGTCAGCATCTTGTCATGGGCAGTTATGTCTCGGGTCTACAAAGAGGACACCAGCAGGGCTTTCATAGACTCCGGAACTCTCAGAAAGGTGAGTAAACGCCACAAACACACCAAACAACTAAACTACTGACACCTAAACGCAGAGTTTATTGCTAGTGAGTGAGGTTTGAAAGATATTCTCAGATTCGAACTTCCCGGATCCATAACTCGTAAGCGAAAATTTGTTACAATGCAAACGATGCCTCTGTGCAGCGATAATAAAATAGACAACTAGCTGCAACCTCATTCTCATCCAAAAGAGCCGTCCTCGTGTCTGTATACTCCTCGTAAATTCAACAAGAGTCAACAATAGATAATGCCTCATGTGTATATTTAACATTACATTTTCCGAAAGCCACGTACAAATAAAACTAATTCAATAATGAAGGAGATAATGATACAGAGCTCTACTACACAATTAGGAAAAAATGCAGGATTCTTTGTAGTGTACACAATATAGAGCCATTTTGACATATCACAGGTGTGAATATATGTTAAGTAGTAAATGGACTGTACTTGTATAGCGCTTTTCTAGTCTTCCGACCTCTCAAAGCAGTTTAACATACATTCACCCATTCACATCCATTCACACCCATTCATACACTGATGGCAGGAGCTACCATGCAAGGTCCCACCTGCCCATCAGGGCTATCTCACACTCATACAGCATTGACCCACTGTAGGCACAGCTACAGGAGCAATTGGGGGTTAAGTGTCTTGCCACACTAGTGGATCGAACCGCCGATCCTCTGATTGAAGGACGACCCTACTCTACCACTGATCTACAGTCGCCTCAGAGAAAAGTGAACGATGGCTGAATTCCATTTAGGTGCTTCAGTTCCAGGGTCCTGGTATTGTGCATGCTGGGTCACTGTCACACTTTCATGTTTTACTGAGACAATTGAATAGACAATCAAATAACCAAAGACCTCATAGGGAACCTGGGGCACCTTGGTCTGTGGCCCTGAGTAGTACCAGCCTTACCGATACTGTCCAACCCCATCCCTTCCCACTGCTTTGCTCAGGAACAATGTTGAAATATTATAAATAGCATTCAAAGCAACACATTCTCTCTCCCAACCCATCAAACACCAACGCTCGGTCAGTCACCCTTTAGGTACCCCTCTATTTCTGGATGTGACAGGGATGACGTGGCAGTTTCTACTCTATACACACAAACTGTTTTTCAAAATAAACTTTTGTGGAAACAAACATGCATACGGTGCCTTTCAAAAGGCACTGTAGGTTGTAGGTTGGTCTGCTTAGTTTATAGGTTTTCTTTGTTAGGTTTAGGCAACAAAACGTGGAAAGATGGTGATAGGGGTTAAAATAAGGATGTTTGTTATGTAACTGCTGTGAATAAAGTACATACTTAGCAAAACTGCGGAAATAAGTCAATGTTGACTTGGTTTCACACAGGACACAAACCTGGTCTCCTGGGTGAAAGTCCAGTTGCTGTCAAACCAAGCAAGATTGTACGTGTTAGAAATGGAATGATTATCAAGCAAATGTGTTTGTATTTCCAAGTTACATTACATTATATTACATTACAGTCATTTAGCAGACGCTTTTATCCAAAGCGACTTACAGTAAATGTATTCAACATAGGTATTCAAGAGAACTACTAGTCACAAGAAGTCATAAGTACATCTCCTTTTTCAAACAAGCATCTAAGAGCATAAACCAGAGCAACTGCACAGTGCAGAAACAAACTAATGTAATTCAATTCAATTTTTCAATTCAATTTATTTTTGTATAGCCCAAAATCACAAATTACAAATTTGCCTCAGAGGGCTTTACAATATGTACACATTTGACATCCTCTTGTCCCAGGACCCTCACATCGGAACAGGAAAAACTCCCCCAAAAAACCCCTTTAACGGGGAGAAAAGAGGAAGAAACCTTAGGGAGAGCAACAGAGGAGGGATCCCTCTCCCAGGATGGACAGAAGTGCAATAGATGTCATGTGTAGAACAGGATAGTGAATTACAACACATTCAATGTAATTACAGCACATTCAATGTATGACAGAACCACGGCAGGAGGCAAGACCTGGTCCAGGTATAACCCGGATCCACAGGAACAGTTGGAGTCAGTAATAAGTGCAACAAACTAATACGAATACAATAAGTGCTGAGTGGAAGTCTCAGGGTAGTACTTCTTGAAAAGGTGAGTTTTCAGCCTGCGTCGAAAGATGGGAAGCGACTCTACTGTCCTGACGTCAGTGGGGAGTTCATTCCACCACTGTGGGGCCAGGATGGAAAACAGCCGTGACCGGGTTGAACGGCCGCAGGGACATCTGAGCGACGGGGCAACCAATCGCCCCGAGGCAGCAGAGCGAAGTGGTCGGGCGGGGGGTGTAGGGCTTGACCATGGCCTGGAGATAGGAAGGAGCTGTTCCTTTCACTGCCCTGTAGGCTAGTACCAGAGTCTTAAACTGGATGCGGGCTCTTACAGGGAGCCAGTGTAGAGAACGGAGAAGGGAAGTTGTGTGGGAGAACTTGGGGCGATTGAACACCAGGCGAGCTGCAGCTTTCTGGACAAGCTCCAGCAGTCTGATGGCCGACGCCGGGGCTCCGGCAAGTAGTGAGTTGCAGTAGTCCAGGCGGGAGATGACAAGAGCCTGGATGAGCACCTGCGCCGTCTCGTCAGTAAGGAAGGGGCGAATCCTCCTGATATTGTAAAGCAGGAATCTGCAGGAGCGTGTAACCGATGCAATGTTTGCTGAGAATGACAGTTGGTCATCCAGGGTCACACCCAGGTTCCTCGCAGTCCGAGTTGCAAGATGATGCTGACCATCTTCATTGCCTTCGGCCACAATATGAGAATGTAACTTCCACAGCAGATGTTAGCTGGGATTCATTGGGATGCATGCTAAAAATGCATCTGTACACAGAGAAGAAATAATGAAGTTAGGCAGGTGTTTATAAGTACAAAGCCAAACTAAAGTAAAATCCATCTGAGTACTTTTCTCAAAAGTTAAAATGTGCTTTGTACAGTCAAACATTTTCTCACATACCCACTCTAAAGCTCTTTCCAGGACCTTCTGGGCTTAGTCCCAAGTGTGATACAATCATGTGAAGTATGAAAAGGTTCACCTCCACATCCACCCGTGCTGTTCCCACTCTTACATCTGGATTACATAGGGGGAAATGAGCCTGGGGGAACGGTTTAAAAAGGAGCTGTCATTGGGATAATAACCGTAAGTACACAGTTTTCCCTTCCACATCCTCTTTCTCTATCTCGAGCACACTCTCTGAGCAGCGCAGAACAAATGAGTCAGGCAAAGGGAGGCAAGGCGGTGCACAAGAGGTACCATAATTCAGCCAGGCTTCCCTGACGACCACCCACAACATGTGCAACAGTTCCCATGGTGATGGTTTCCAGAGTGCGGTATCAGCGGGAGAGGATGGCTGATCGGGATGAGCACCAGACAACGTCACTGGCAGCCGTTCAGTAATGAAAGGACGGGGATGTGTTTGTGCTGCTCTGCATCCTGTTTACTAGGCTGGACAGTGTGCAGTGATAGGCTGGATATGGAACAGAGATCTGTTGAGCAATGCTCAGCCGAGGAAATGATGAATGCACTCAGTCACATATGCAGTTTATAAGCTGACCCAGGTCTTAAAGACACACTAAGTTCTTCAGTGCAGACATTCATTTGTTTACAGCTGGATAAATGGCCTTCTCTTTGCTGTGCTGACTCAGCTTTGTGGTGATGACTGCCCATCAGCAATCTTCATTTATTACACAAACCCCAAAAGTATATTGACATGCTGTGATATATTCAACACGTTCTCAATTCCAACCCGTGAAATACGGCAGTTGCCCAGTGGCCCCCTATGCCTTCATTTCAGCTGGTAACATGTATACATGGTCTTTTCAAAATAAACTTCTGTGTTCACAGGAAAACTACTGGGTTAGGTTCAGGTACTTTGAAAAGACACGCTCATGATTGTGTTTTTGTGGTATCCCGCTAACATGTTTGCACATGCAAACACCATATCCTGTTATCCTGTTGAGTTTCTTTCTGTAAAGGTTGAAGATGTGCAGCATGTCTGGCTCCCTTGTCCACGTAGTGACAGGCTGACACCGGTGTGGAGGACTGTGTTTGAGAGGAGTGTAGCTGAGGAACAGCTCAGTCCGTAGTGTGTGGTTGAGTGAGAGACGGTCGATACCTGATTTCTCAAATATGATCATAACCATGATAATCCTGAAAAACGAGGTATTCGTTCTTCATTCAGTCCGTGTATGAAGTGATGGTTTGACGACCTGGAAGTGAGAAGGAGCTGTAATATTTGAAACTATCGGCAGTTTGTCCATCATGTCCTGTTGTATGTATTATTTATGAAGTTTATGCTAGAGGCCTAATGTTGTGAGAGAAATTACTTTCCATTATTAATCCTTGAATAGAGTACATTTAAGTTGAGGGGTGGGCAATACGGACAAAATTGTATGTTTTAAAGACCAAATAGTTGATTAGTGGCAATGATAGTGAAAATAAACGTTATAGTTTAGCTTAAAAAAAATGGTACACATATGGAAATTGCAATATCTTTGTTGATAAGTATTATTTGAAGGTACATATTAGTGCCAGGAATGTTGAATCTTATGATGTGTCTTTACGAACCTGAGATACTTTGGGGTATTTTGGGTTCTCTTTTGCATAATTTAGGCCACAAGCTTTGCTTCACTTTCTCTGATAATCGTGTTCTTTCTACTTGTGTATTACTCTTCCCTTGTGATGTTGCTTTCGTTTATGTTCTACCATGATAACAGGAGAAAAAATAAAAATGAACGGAGACCATTGAAAGGGTTTGGTATACTTCATTAAAGAAGTTTGTACAAAGTGTTGCTTTATTACTTATGTTTACAGTACTCTTGATACTGTAGTACTTCTTTGGAATAACAGGAATGCAGGACTTTTATTTTTACATTTGACAAGTGTGTTTTATTGGGACATTGTATCATATTTACACAGTACCTTACAGTACAAACATGTCCAGCTTCATATATGTTCAAACAGAAACACAGATATACATACAGATGAGCAAAGGAAGACAGAAATTAAGATAAAAACCTTCCACCCTCAAGTCAACCTCGATTTGTCCATTAACTTGCATACTTCAATTATGGCACGTCCGTAGTATATAATCCAAACGCAATCTTTCCAAAACCTAACTAAGTAGTTTTGATGCCTAACTGAGTTTTTTCCTGTGAAGACGGAAGTTTATTTTAAGTATGAATGTAACAAGCGGAAATTGACACGTGTTTCTAGCTTTCTAGGTAACTTTTGTAAGAACCTTGTCTAAATGCAGAACAAGTACAAAAGATTTGTTTATTATTATACTTGAACTATATTAATCATCGGGTTTGGATGATTTTAAAACATAGAATGATTGTGTTCAGTATTTCTTGTTTTTGTACTGGAATCTGGGGCTGATGTGGACTCTTTTGCCAGTATAATAGAATCGAAGGCTGTGGTATCACTTGTCTTTTCAATATGACTTTTGTCGATTCACATGCCAGGATGCATTAACTGTCAAGTCTGTACACTCCGAGATCGGGTCTAGCTCACATTGGGACCCAATCAGACCCAATCACATGCTGAGGTGGACTGGCTCGCATTGAGTTCAGATCTCAGTGAGGTGTGGACAGCATGTGGAGACAATGTGGACAATTTATCAGACGTAGGTCTCCATCATCTTCCTCCCACACAGGAGTTCCTCTCTAGAGGAGAGCAAAGAGAAGAGAGGAGGACACCAGACTGGAGCCAGCGTAGACCTGCTGTCTGAGTCCTGTTATCCTACTGGTGATGAAAACACAACATTTCAAGATTTTGCTGCTCCAAAATAAAAACTTTTATATAACATAATAACGGAGGATTTTAATTGTGAAGGAACGTGTGTTTAACACTGAGTTAGCAGAGCTTTGTTAGCGACTATTCTTCAATAAAAAAAAGTCTACTAATTCTGCAGGGAGGAAGAGAAAGCAGCAAAACTAACGCGGGACTTTTATTGTGAAGCATTTATAGGAAATGACATGTTGGTCCACCGTTTTACAGCCGCTCCTTTGACCATGAAATATATCCGATCAGGCAGGCTGCATTGGAGTGTTACATGTGGACACACATGAGGACACAGCTGTGTAACCAGGCCCTATTATGCAGGTAATGGGACAGCATTTACACAAGAGCGTGTTCACACTAGGTGGATGCAGACAGACAAGAGAAACTGAGACACAAACAGATGTAACTGAAGAAGACATAGGGAAGTAATGTGTGTGTGGGGGGGGCAAACACGATGTAGAGTAAATCCTCATGGGTAAACAACGGCTTAGTTTCAGACCATTTCTCCATCTTTTAGGAGATGAACACCACCTGTCTCAGAAAGCCCTACCTGACTAAAGTAGTACATGTGTAATACCTGCAAACTGTGTAAGCTAACTCAATTATCACTGTTGAATAGGTTTTATGAATAGAATATAGTTCATCTTTTGAACATTTATCCAACCTGGAAAATTAGTTAATTTGATGTCTTCTTCAAGGACAAAAGAGAGAGAGAGAGAGAGAGAGAGAGAGAGAGAGAGAGAGAGAGAGA
>NW_022280068.1:408910-411050 GCF_004355925.1 Anarrhichthys ocellatus | reverse complement strand
AGAGAGAGAGAGAGAGAGAGAGAGAGAGAGAGAGAGAGAGAGAGAGAGAGAGAGACTTTCAAGGCTTTAGAATGGCATCTTAACATCAGGAGGTCAAAGTTGTGCGGTTGCTTTTCATCCTGATCATCTCACAGCACCTCTGACAGGACATGAAATGCGTTTGTGGAGGGTGTTTTAAAGGTTGGCATGGTTTGCTTCATTGAGTTGGGACACAGTCCATTTAGACGGAGACAGGAGTGCAGCGTCAAACCGCCCGTCTGAGCTGTACATCAGCGCCTTTTCATTAGAGCAAACTGACCCTGCAGCGTGGTTCATTCTACTACATGATACTACTGCGAGGGCACCACAAGGGCATGCTGTTACCTCACACACACACACACTTATACATATCCAGACAGATTTACTGACTAGTTCACGTACTGTCCAGTAACATAGTCGTGGCCACTGGAAGTTATTATCTTTCAAACCAAAGATCAAGTCTAGTCTTATTATTTATATAGCCCAAAATCACAATCTTAAGACTTCCCGTCTGTAAAATGTGTATGACAAACGCTCACACATGTACTGTCTTCAACCCATTTTGCCTCATCACGACTCCCAGTTTCTACCTATTCCTCAATTTAATTGAGTCAATTACTATAGTGACTGATGTAGACTTTTTCATCTAATAAAATCAATGGGATGTAAGCATTGCATTCAGCTTAAAGCAGCACTAAACAATATTTCCATTAGGGGTGATCCCAAATAGTCCACTATTTGGCGATTCAATGAAAAGAGCCTGATTTGACTTCCAATCTCAGAGTTTAATTGTTGCAGTCGCCAAAACAAATGTGGCAATGAAACAAGGATCATTCTAATTCTTGGATTCTCCCAATAAATCCCAATAAATCCTGAAAATAAAACACTATGGGAAACTGCTCAGAAACCCCCTTGTTGTCAAAACACCTAGGAAAGCCATACATCCTCTGAACGCCCTCGGTCTGTAGTTTGTAGTTGTAAAGTTCCATGAGGCTGTGATCATCCTAGAGGTCACAACAGGTCATTTATAATGAGGTCAATGGTCACACTATGTGAACAATCATCACACATTAATACAGTTCATCGGATCCACAAGTCTCAGCCCTCCAGTCACACACAATTAATGCAGTTAAAGACTGTTAGGGACCCAGTATGCAGAACTATTCAAATACACCGTTTCACAAAAAGGTGATAATAACACATCTATACTGCAAGCAAAAATCAGCATGGGATCACCATAATGTGGGTGTGTCTATAGAGGGGAGACTTGTTGCTACCCATACAACCCATTTTCATTCACCAAAATGTAGCCTAAATTTGGAACATTATTCTTGTCCCTTCCTGCTAAGCTATCATGACATGGTTATAATCAAAGATTCATCAGGTCGTCGAGTTTCATATTATAACAGCACCTCCTCTCTAGCTTCAAAACTAAGGCAGCTACAGCCACTGAAAGTCTGCCGGGATCGCAGGTCTCCAACAGTTAATACCTCTACAAATTTGAACATAACTAATGTGCTTTCAATCAATCTACTTATTGTGCGTGAATAACTCACCATGTCTATGATAATCTAATCTAAATGCAGGACCAGAAAGGCTAAACAACAACATCACAGGGCTACTGTTTCAAAATCAAAGAACACATTATTAATCAGAGCACTCACATAACAACATAGCACCATCAGAGCTCTAGATATATTCATACTTAATGAATGATTCTCTGAAATCAGCTTTTAGAGGAGTTTTCATGTGGCATGCAGCCAATAGAGCCATACTCAGCAGGCCTTACTGCCGGATCAGGGCTTGAGCATCAGCTGGTTCCTTGCCTGGTATGTTTGCACGTGTTTGATAGAAAAGACTGATTTTTCATGTTGTTGCTGTGTTTGTCTCTCCTTGACTGTCCCTTCACTTCCCTGTTGTTTCCATTCTGTCTGTGGATTGCTACAGGGAAATGAAATTAGGGCCCAAAGTTCCATTTACTACAAAAAGTAAGCAGGCTAACCATGTTCTGTCTTTCTGTCCATCGAACTCTGCTCTGTTTCAGTACTCTGTACAGCGCCGAACCTACACACACGCACACACACACACACACACACACACACACACACACACACACACACAC
>NW_022280068.1:328904-408900 GCF_004355925.1 Anarrhichthys ocellatus | reverse complement strand
ACACACACACACACACACACACACACACACACACACACACACACACAGTGTATAATATTGTATGCTAATTTGCTGAACTCTGGTCTGCAATACTTATTTCAGCGCATCTTCATACAACGGTTCGTATGATATCTATTATTTTGTTATTTTCTTTTGTGTTTTGTGAATGTCCAGCACAGACTGTATATAGGAAGTAGATGCAGTCACCGTGACATCATCCATTGGATTGTGGACCACTGTTTTGAAATCTCAAGTTCAGCAATTTGGTCATCTCCATCTTGTTTATTTGCAAAGAGAACAAACAGAAGTAGGGTCTTTTTCTCATCGGCCCAATCCCAATCTCCACACTCATGGACTCACGGACTTTGACATCCGAGAGGGTTTAGGGCTGTCCTAAACCATCGAGTGTGTGAGGGCTCTCTGGCAGATATTTTGAGCCCTTTATGAATGTAAGTCAGCATTAGATGCAGACTTTGCCCAAGGGAATTACCCACAATTCATAGCATCGTGACATTAAACATGGGTTACAAGTGGAAGCATGGAGAAGTAAAAAAAGGTAAAGAAAGACGACGACACATGTGTGTTCAGCCTGGAATATTACATTTACACACAAACATTAAGGGTTAAAGTTGGAACATTAAAACACAGAGATTATATTACACAGATTTATTCATCAAACATTTCCTTTTGTCATTGAAGCTGTTTTGACAAAAACAAGTAAATAAATTATTTATAATAATAATAATACTTTAATTTTTAGTACTTTTCTAAATACCCAAAGACGCTTTACACAGGGCAGAGACAAACAGAACAAACAAAAAAGAAAAAAAAGAAAGACAGAGGAGCAAACAAAACAAACAAACAGAACATTTTGGTAAAAAAAGAAAACTGCAGAAGCTGTGCGGAATGGGTCATGTAGTGAAGGGTAGGGCGCAGGGGTTAGCAGGTAAAGGCGAGTTTGAAGAGGTGGGTTTTGAGCGCTTGTTTGAATGTTGATAGGGAGGGAGCCTCACGGATGTGGATGGGGGGGGCGTTCCAGAGGGGAGGTGCAGCAGCTGAGAAGGCCCTGTCACCCCAGGTCCGGCGCTTGGTCCTGATGGTCTTCAGAGTGTTTGCACCGGCGGACCTGAGGCAACGGGTTGGGGCGTGGAGGGGGAGGAGGTCTGAAAGGTAGGGAGGGGCCAGGTTGTTTAGGGCTTTGTAGGTGGTGAGTAATATTTTAAAGTCTATTCTGTATTTGACCGGGAGCCAGTGGAGGTTGCGAAGGACCGGGGTGATGTGTTCATAGCGGCGGGTGGAAGTGAGCAGTCGAGCGGCAGAGTTCTGAACATATTGGAGTTTATTGAGGATTTTTTTGGGAGAACCATAGAGGATGCTGTTGCAGTAATCAAGTCTGGAGGTTATGAGGGCATGGATGAGAATTTCGGTGGTGGCAGAGGACAGGGAGGGGTCAGAGGCGTGCAATGTTCCTCAGGTGAAAGAAGGCAGTCTTGGTGATGTGGTTGGTGTGGGGTAGGAAAGAGAGGGTGGGGTCGAGGATGATACCGAGGTTGCGGACCTGGGTGGAGGGGGTGACGATGGAGCCATCAATGTTGAGAGAGAAGGGCTGGGCTGAGCGAGTTAGGGCCGATAAGTTAGGGCCGATGAATTTAAAATTACCTCTTATCTTGTGAGTAAAGAGTCTGGAAGAAGTTCAAATCAGGAAGTAAAAAGTATTACAATGAATAAATACCTACAATTATACATCATGTTGTCATGGTAAAGTGATATGATGCAGCAAAGTGCTGTCCCATTCCTATTTACATCATTTCAAGCCCTTACAGTCTCTCACACTAAAGCATTTACCAGGTGACGTCAGTAAGTCCTTGAGGGTTCAGGGTTCAGGGTCCAACCTCCTCCACCCCGCGAGGACGCCGGCGTCCAATATTGTATACAATACACATGTGTACTCTGTGTACAATTCACTTTTGAATAAAAAATAAAAAAAAATAAAAAAAGAATACCTGTGTAACAAAGAGATTCTGGGCGAAACAACCATGGGAGCCATTTTACACACTGCAAAACACAATTATACGTGAACTAAGATTATATCTAGAAGATATCTATAAGTTTTAGCACAATACCACGTTTTTTTGGGCAAAAAACTGCGTACTATGCGCTTTGATTTTGTCTCTCATGAGAAAGTGCGGACCGATCATGGCGGATTGTTACATGCAGTAGATGCGTGATTCGACCCAGCGTCGACTGGCCGTGTCCGAATTATTCTCTTTCGAACCGTTCAAAAGTTGTATAAGTTTCGCCAACCATCAATCCACAGCTTAGCAGAAAAAAAATTGAACTGGCACGTACCTTTTGTCGATTTTCGTGACAAGAAATGCTGCTAATCCGTTCAGTTCTGCAGCAACTTTGCAGTAGGTCTTGTCCTCTGTGTGTGAGTAAAATGGCGCCTCTGACAAATGAATGAGAAAATGGCAGGGATTCATTCCACCTGGACCAATGAATGTAGACAGGGGGGTTCGGCCAGCATATCTCGATTTTCAGTGGGTAAACAGAGCCGCATATCCTCAAACACCCTCGCATGGCTCCCGTTGGTCTATCCCGCATCCACAAAGGTGTCACATGAATAAATCGGCCAATCACAGGCCTTACCAGGCTCACATACACACACATAGGCAGGCATTTATTTTTATGATTGACAGATATGACACCTCAAAACTGCTCAAAATGAATCCAAATTACGTCAAACTGCTTTATTAGGATTATTGAACACTCTTAGTGATAAGACAAGTGAATATATAGTTAATATTTAGTTATATAGCATATACAATTAGAATACAGCAATGTAACTGCTGGTTCCGAAAATCAGAATTTTGCTTGACTCAGACCATTTATGCTGGCCTGCTTCACTCAATCGAAGTAAAATATGTTGTGGGGACATGTAAAACGTGTTGTGCTATGTCTGTGGCATAATTTTAGGCCAAGATCGGCATTATTTAAAAAGAAAATGTTCAATACAAGTGCTTTTTTTCAGGTGAACCTGAAACTTTTTAATTTGAGCTGTGCCATAAGTGTATCTGTTATTAAACAGTAACATATACACAATATTTACACAATTCAACACATCTCACAAGTGTTACCTGTATTAAACAATCAAAATTATTAAAATAGACCTTGTAGTTAGAGTTCTGGACTCTCTTGAGTATGGGTATGCAATTTTTGAGCAGAGGCCTAAAAATAGGGCTAGGGCTTAAGAGGGGGGGACACTGGGATTGGGCAATAGACTTCTCTACATCCCTCGCTCCCTGATGGCCATTGGAAAGAATTCAGATTCAAGGCACTTCTGCATTGTCTTCACTTTTCAGAAGCAGAAGTTCCCACCTGGTCGAGTAACACGAGTGATCAGTGCGTCTGCAGTTCTTAGGCCAGTGTTTTTCAACCTATTCTGAGCCGCAGCACATTTTTTACAATAAAAAGATCCAGCGGCACACCAACAACCAAAAAAGTTACAAAATGACACATTTTAACATAATACAGCATATATGCTGACAATTTAATGACAAGTCTCTCAATTTGTTGATCCTTACGAGGCTTTTCATCTGGGTTATTTTGTCCAGTGCCAAGTTCAGAGTCTGCATTTTTCGTTTTCAAATATTTCTCCATCGCTGTTCGTCCGCAACCCGCATCATTTAATTCTATTGATTTAAATTAACAAGGTCATTAATGCGCTACCTACTGCCACCCACTGGCATGGAAGAGTATTTATTACTTAGCCAGCCACTATATTGCAGGCTCAGACGCTCAACAATAGCAAATTATTTGCAGCAACTAAATTATATTTTTTTGGAGAGATTAATAAGTGAAATTGGACATTTTCTCACGGCACACCTGACGATCTCACTGGTGTGCCACGGCACAGCTGTTGAAAATCACTGCCTTAGGCAACAAAATCAACCTGGTTAGGTTTAGGAGAAGATCGTGGAGTACAGAAGTTACTTGCAAAATAAGTCAACGTTGACTTCTGGGTTTGACTCGGGACACAAACAGCTGCCTCTTGCATGAAAATCTGGTGTTTTTAGACAAACCCACAATTTGTACGAAATTCATATGACTAACTGTAATCTTAGTGGTCATTAAATTAAATAACACTGTATCTGTGTTGTTGGAGAACCATAGACCATATTTCAAGCACTGTACACCAGAGACTAGCAAGATGCCCCAGGAAATATTCAGAAAACATTTCAACCATTTTCTTCACTGCTTGACCTGCTTATGCAGTACAGCTGCCTGCCCGGGGTTTTCTCGAACATTCTTAACACCTGTCTAAATAAGAAACACAAATACTGACACATTGTCAATCCTAGGAGGATTCAAGCTCCTCAGGCACTGTAATGCAGCGTTTACACTTTATAAACATTTTCCAACCCAGACAGTTGCCTGTGCTGGATGAGCTCATCAGGTTAGACACACTTATATAACACAATGCAAAGGCAAGGAGATAACACAAGATTGTTGTTAATGCATTTTGAGATTGCCTAAGAGTGCTTTGGTGACGATGTATTGTTTTGCTCTTGACAAATGCAACAACCTGGTATATCCTAGTTATGTATTGTCTGATATTTCATCAAATTGATCAAATTGAGCATTTGTATTCTAGGAGTGTGAAACTGTGGCAAATGTATTCATGTCTTTATAGTCGCTTTAGTTTCATGCTCTGATGACAAGAGTTGTCTTCCTGCTCTCTCACGCTATGGTAACCAGGACAGAATTATGACACTTGGTCAATCACAAGCCTTGTAACTGTTATCCAAGAGTACAATTCTATCGACTTCCCCCCTATAAAGATGGGAATATTGCCTTCTTGTATGCACAGCGACAGATGTGGTACTTTGCTTAGCTTGTGTACTCAGTCGCTCCACAGACTTTATGAGGGAAGATGAGGAACAATTTCACCTCGGCTTGAATCATGATCATGTGCTTTGAATACGCACAGTGAGTCCTGTAAAAACTGGGTGAATCATGGAACCGTCAGATGCAGGATGTTAAATTCAGGTCAGGTTCCATGAATGTTTTTAAAATAACACAATGAAGGTGAATTGCATAGTCACAGGGGTCGTGTTATAGATGCAGATGGTTCTATAGTGCCATGGTTTTCCAGGGACATATTTTTAGAATACTGGGCTTCAGGTACAATGGTAATGTTGTGTGTATATGTGCGTGTATTTATGTATGTATGGATGTATGGATGGACCAAAAAGATAATCTTCATAAACTAAATATTCCGTTTGTTGCGCAAACGACTTTAATGATTTGTGTTATAGAAATATTTGACACATGTTTTTGTTTTCAACAGAGTGTGTCTCTGATAAAAGCTTGGTTCAAATCAAACTGTGTTACTCATCTTGGATGAAATGAATAGAACATAAGGCTTCTTGCGGTGAGCGGCTCTGCAGAGTGGAGCCATTATGGTCAGACAATGAACTGACTTTAACGGCCTGCAGTACCTTGTCCTAATGTGACCTAATGCTTAAAATGTCAAAAGTGTTGCTTCTCTTTTTCCGACCAGACCACCAGACAAATAGCTTTTCTATATGGAACCAGATCAAAAGAAGCACATCAACCACACAAACCGTTTTGATTGCACAGTTAAAAAAAGACGCTAGACGTTGGACTGGAAGTAAATGTTGGCAAAATGACGAGTCAGTCAGGATGTGAAGTGCTGCTCTGCGTTTTGTTACATGCTAGCATTGAGAACATTGTGAAGGCAAGGTCATTATTTTTAGATTCAAAATTAATTTTAAATGAACTGTTAATGTTACTATAGTGTGATCATTTTGAAAAGGAAAATACTTCCACATCTCCACAGCACGACTACTCAATTTAATTCACAGAGGTCCTGTTATTAAAATGTCCTCACAAGAAAGGTCCGGACATCATAATGTCTGTTTTCTGAAATCAAGTTGTTGTTGTTGTTGATGTGACCATATTGCTGTGTTCCAAGATCCCAGCAATTACTGGATTGATACAAATGTAAGAAAACATTTTGTCCTGAAATTAAGTATATAGTTATGTGTTCACAACAAAAGTAGTGTTCCGTCATGGGTTTGGCTGGATAGGCTACTGTAGCTTTAAAGGCACTTACGGCTGGGCCGGCAGGCAGCAGCTAATGATGCTACCAGTTCAAACTATGGCGAAAGTGCTGACAGAGCTAACCCTGTTTACCTGAGGGGGAAGCGGAGGGTGGGTGCTTCGCTTTCACAACCACAGGTATCAGCTTAACCACCGTATGAGAGCAGAGCGGCGGCCGTGAGCTAACCAGTGGGGTACGCTCACATCTCTTCATGTTGCCAGGATAGCAAGTTTCTTCAAAAGTGCTTATAGTGTGTCTTCCAGTTAGTATGTTCCAAATGTGTTTAGTTAGCTCAGTTTAACCTATTGGATTTTTCGAAAGCCCATGTTCCGTGCTTTGCTGCCACAGAGGAAATGTATTCCGAGCAAAGCCTCAAGGGTCTTTTTCAAGGGAAAATCGTGGCAACAAAACTAGTATGAAAGTGTTTCTTATATTCAAAATCTCTGCCCAAAAACAATACAATGTCATCATATTGGGGATGACGGCCAAAAGCATGAATACAAAACTCAAGTTGTAATAAACTGGAAACTGCACTCAGCTAATGATTACAACATACTTGTGTGGGTGAGGCGACTGTTACTCCACTTCCATCTCCCCTTGTAAACCCTGTGGAGCGGCTGAGGACACACTGCTCATATCACAAAATGGTTCCAGTAAAACACATCTGTCACTGTGCAGGAAAGCAGGTAATGTTCCTATCTTTATAGGGGAAGTCAGCATGTTTGTGCTTGGACAACAGTTACAAGGCTTATGATCATAAAAAAGAGCCATAATTGTGTCCGGGTCGCCATACAGATGGGAAAATACCAAATAGACACCTAAACCAAGAAACTATAGCAACTATAAATCATTTGAAGGAATACAATTTGTAGTGTTGTTGGTGTGTAAATCTGTCCTTCATGCAGACAGAGAGGAGCTCTTTATTCCACTGTTGACTACATAATAGATAGGTATATGATTTGCAAATGATTTTCCTCTCATCACCTCTGTCACTCAAAAAGCACAGGCATCCAGTGAAAGTGACACAGGCACTGCTTTCAAATCATTTCATACAGACACTGAAAGAGGGATCTCCCCTCCGGCCCGCTGCTCTGCAGAGCTCTGTAGCGTTTCTGATGGGATAATCTCTGCGTTGTCCTACGGCCCATGTGAGGAAGGGATTACATATTTATTTGGGGAGTTTTCAACCCGCCTTCACCATCTGCCATCACGTCATGACGAGTGGTCATGGGACATTTATGTATTATGGGAGTATTATGGTGAAGTGGTAGGATGAGAGGGACTGGGGTGCGAGTCAGATGGTTGTGACCTGATCCCACAGAAATAAGTGAATTGACCACGACCTCTTAACGTAACAATGGTGGTGCACATATCATGTTATCATGTTCACACACCGGGGACGTCAATATATTTTTTGTAGAACTGTTTGCGTTGCAAACTGAACTGACACAAATCCACCAATCACTAAGGATGAGAGGCAGAGACGCTCTCATTCTCTGCCTCCCAGTTGGATGTGTGAGTCACGTACGATCTCACACGGAAAAGGGACACAGACGAGAGGATTCTATAGAATGTCTGAACAATATCCCTGTGCTGTATCATCCCTAAGGAATCAATAGAAGCATTGAAAAAAAACGTTGTTGGTCCTCAGCTGGATTAATGCTGAAATTAAATGTGTATCAGCTAAATATTAGCTTCTGTCTATGATGATTTCGTTTTTGTTAATAAATAAGTCCAGGCACCAATCCTGTCTGCTACATAATTAGGTTCCTATTTAACTAACTTGCACTCGCAATTATGTTTTATTATATTAAGGAATTGCTCCCAGATTACAGTCACAGTTTAAAACATTTCTAATCTTGTGGTTAATGTTGTAAATTAAAACAAAACAAAACATTTCAAACTACTTAATTATGTTTAGGCAACAAATGTACTTGGTTTGGTGGGAAAAAAATCATAGTTTGGCCTTCAATGACTTTGAAATTGATTCAAAACAAAAATGCAACCAAGGTACATTTAGGTCAACAGAAGTACTTGGTTTATATGGGACATGGACAGCAGTGTCATGGGTGGAAGTCCTGTGTTTTTGACCCATCCACCCTCCAAACTTCGACATATGTGGACATCCACAGACTTGGAAATGCACTTGTGATACTCAACACACGACAAAATACGTTTCCCTTGAAACATAATTCACAACGCAGTTTGGTTGTATCGGAACGTAAATTTCAGCAGACAGGAGTCTGTAGGCACACGTAACAAACTTAAACCAAACACTGATACTAACAGCACAGGAGAGGTCAGTTTGATTCCAGACACCAAATTAGAATGTGTTTCACATTGGGGCCACGGATATCCACTCTGACTAAAAGTCTTGGCCCAAAGCTCATCCATTGCTCAAAGATGCAACTTTGGTTTGTTTTGGATAAAGCTGCAGGAAAACAGTAGGAAAATAGAAAGAAGATCATTTCATGTGTCTCATGACTGTCCTCAAAAACAGTCTGATGAAATACCACGAGGCTGCTAGAACAGCACAAACAGCACCTGTTATTGTTGTCTGTATATATTTGCATTATGTTGAAATAACTTAATGAAATACGAATGTAAATGTCCAATCCTCCTCCTGATTGTCTGGCACACTGCTCTTCCCATCCTTGAAAGAGTGTCCCTTGCCTCAACTACTGATCTTTTCTGGATCAGAACAGTATGTGTGATCAATTAGTCTGAGTGGATGGCTTCATGTGTCATTCTTTGATTGAATTCAATATGTTGTGTTGTTGATTCTGTTAATCAGGCCACTCAGATAAAGAGGCTGTCATCCTGTTTATTACATGTGATCCCTCAGGATGTATCGTTCAGAAACACAATGTCTCCTTTCATTGCTACACTGATAATGGTTTAACACAATGACATTATTTCCCTGAAGCCAAAATGATACTACATGGTTGTACATTTTTAAGATGAAAAAGGTTCGTTCGACTTTCGAAGACAGAAGCCTCAAATTGCAATCTTAAAAGTGAACGCCAAAAATGATAGTGTCATTTTTCAAGTCCACCCTCCACTTTGTACAGGGTTGTTCACCGGTCCTTGACTCACCTGAAGTTGATTTTAAGGTGTTATAATTGTTCTTTAACTTGACATGGGTGGGCACCATTTAGATCTCTTCTGACCTAATGCCTGTGAATTCGCCCCTCTGTATTTAATACGAGTTGATGTGTGTCCTTTTGAAATGTCTATCTGTGATTCAAAAGCAATTACTCTTCATATTATGTATTGCATTATAAGTGATGAACAGGTGTACCAATTGTAAAAAAGTTTTGGAAACAGGTAACTATAGTCCCTTTCCATGGAGAGTTCCTAGAAAACGTGTGTTTTCGTCGAGAATACTGTAGCACAATGTGTAACGTTGCTCCTCATGACTTCCTGGCTCTTGCACCCTGAAGCTACCAGATCTCAGCTGAATCCTGTGACTTCCGCGTCTTCCATTATCTCTCAGGCTCAGAGCAAAGCATGAGACATCTTCATGTGTTTTTCATGCTGGAAGAGAAACTAATTCTCAGATCGGAGATATGGGAACAAGAGGAAAAGATGCCCTTAAAACAATCTGCTTTATCTCTGTAATGGTCCCGAATGAGACGAGCAACAGATTAGCCCACAGTAATATCTTTAGTGGCCTCTCCAGTGTATAATTAAAAAGGCCATTGTTTTAGTGAGTATATATGAAGCAGTGTTTGAGGTGATTTTCATTCTGAGGTGTGCCAGCTCTATGGGACAATCACAACAGTTTCCTTTCTTCTGATCTTGCTCAGCTCAGCAGCTCCTTAAGGATCTAAATGCAGTCTAAGAACCTAGAGAGACAACGAAACAGGTTGTAAATAAATCAGAGGAAAGATAAAGTGAGGGCCACATAAATGGATAAAAGAAAGCCCTGGTAATCTGTCTCAGCCTTTGGAAGTATCTTTTTTTTGCCAAACGTGACATGAGCCGGTGGGTGTCATGAAGGATACAGAGCGCTGATTCACAGAGGGCACGGTTTGGAAACCATTAAAGCAGCAGGGCCACTGATTGATGGCGCCAAAAATCCATGCAAACGCATTCATATGTTTCCGCTAGCAGCAGCTGTCCAATATTAATCTAATGTAATGAGCAATAAACACCCCATCATGATCGGAATTGCGATTTAAAAGTCTCAGTGATCTGTTCTGAGAGGAGTTACAACCAGATGTACTCCTGCCCCATCAGAGAGAGAGAGAGAGAGCAGGAAACACTTTCTTTTGTTTTTGGACTCATTTGCTTTTAGCCCCGGTGCGCCTCGATAGATGGCAAATGTCCCCCTATAACTCACAAATTAACACATTTCGTCGGAGGCAACCAGCTGAGACTTTTACATGTTGGTTTTAGTACACATTAAAGAAACGAGACACGTTGATCAGTGTGCTGTAGAGGTACTAACAGGAGGATTTTGGACGGAGCCAGGCTAGCGTTTCCTTCCTCATTACAGCTTTATGCTAAGCTAAACTAACTGATCCCTAGCACCACAGCTTCACATTTACTGCACAGACATGAGAGTAATGACATGCTTCTAATCTTACTCTCAGCAAGAGAGTGAAAAGTGTGTTTTATTCCTTTTACTTTAAAGCTGGGGTAGGCTAGCTTCAAAATCTATAGTTTACTCTTACCGGTTTGAAGAAAATAGTGTCGTTTTTATGATGTGGTTAATATTGTTCCCTTTGATGTGAATAATATTTGAATGGTGCTCTTGAGTGGGTGGCAGAATGCGTGTTTTAGCATCGCAGTTTTGCTTGAATGTGCAGAGGCCTGTTGAATCGTCTTATTTGGGTTTTATGTTATTCTACCTGCTTTGTTGTCATATAAATAAATGTGACTGGTTGTTGTGAGTTTCTTCTTCTCATTGTGTTATTACATTGATTTTGACTATATGCATTGTCCGTTAATGACGAAGCATCCCATTATGCTGGCGTCATAATGAGGTTATTAGGAGGTGGTTCAACTGTAGTAGGACAGCACTGAAGGCCCAGGTATAAAATACACGGCCCGCCACTGTTCTTGTTTAACTGATAATATGAATAATATAGTATTGTTTATACAGCAGGCAACACATAGAGCATATCACATTGATCATTAAAATCCTTCCATATCCACAGTGTTACCCCACTGAAGCCCATCACTCCTCACCAGCACATTTTGCGGGAGCGTATCAGGCATGGAAACTGTATTTTCAGTTCCTGAGCAGCAGAGACAATGAGGTATTTCTTTGCAACAATCCAGCCCTGGGCCGAGCTGGTCTCAGATATTAAAGCAGAGTGACAGATCTAATTATCACCTCCCCACTTTGTCTGCTCCAACTCTGATGAAAAGTACTACATTGCATCAGACATCCTCTGCCCTCAAACTAACTTTCACCTTTGCTAATAACTAAGAGTGTAGTTATTTGGAATACCTGCTGAGGGCATGCCTCAGAATAGACAGAAAGGGATTTGCAATAAGGCTGGATTCATGAAAGGAGGAGACCATCATTATTCCAATGCTTGCAGCAGTATCCCTTACCTTGCCCCCCTCTCTTTTTCCATGTTTCTCATTTTCTCTTCTTTGGACAATGATCCAAACTCACTTTTGTAAAAACGTAAAGAGTTTCAGTTCCCTGCATTTTCTCTTCCTCTCCTCCCATTTGTTCTGTTTCTGGATAGTTTGAAGTTCTCATATACTGTTACTCATATATTGCAAATGGCCTTGTGATGGGAGAGAGGCTATGCTGGACGGGATGGTTCGTTTGCATACACGCGCTAAGTAGCACTCTCAGACAATACCAAATGCAGAAGACCTTCTCTGCTGACCTCCTCACCACTCGGCATCTGCTGCCAGATTCCCTTTCACTTCCATACAAATCACTTAGAAAAAGGGGACAGGCCCCATTCTGCTGGCAGGATGTTATGTCGCTCCTGTGGATGGGTATAGGCCTAGCTCACACTGTCCTTTTTTATTCATTGTATGGTTACTTCATGGATATCATGTTTCATTGGACTAATGGACTCTGTGTGTGTTTGTGTGTGCTTACATATGCTTCCCTGTTAGCCGTACTTAATATCCTCTCAAACTGGTTGTCGTGGAAACCTTGGTCAGGTCTGGTCTGCAGCTGCTGTCAAACACTGACGTAATGACGGCACTCAGTTTCTAAACCTGAAACAGTTTAATTTGTATGCAGAGACAGAAAACATGTCAGATGTCACAGCTAAAATGGTGACAAACTCATCTCCTGCCCCATTTTTACTGTGTATCAACTGTGGGTGTGAGGACGTCACATGCCAGTAACTATTCACATAGATGGTGATTTGCATTATTCAAAGATTTACCAATTCAAGTCAACGAGTAGAACTGAGTAAACGCAACGTTCCATCAGCTGTTTGGATTAGGATTAACCCTGACCTTAACCCTATTTAAGTACAGCCACAAAGTATCTGTAACTATATTTAATGAGCTGCAAACAACTCAAACTATAACAGAAATGTAAAAAACAAGACGCCTAAGCTTCTGAAATGTTTCCTGTGTACCAGGGATGGATTACCATTCACGTGACGTGAACCTCTAATGGTTGAGGCTAGACATTAACCTCTAATGGTTGAGGCTAGACATTAACCTCTAATGGTTGAGGCTAGACATTAACCTCTAATGGTTAATGCTAGACATTAACCTCTAATGGTTGAGGTAAGACATTAACCTCTAATGGTTGAGGCTAGACATTAACCTCTAATGGTTGAGGTAAGACATTAACCTCTAATGGTTGAGGCTAGACATTAACCTCTAATGGTTGAGGCTAGACATTAACCTCTAATGGTTGAGGTTAGACATGAACCATTAACCACCTGATAAAAGCTTACAAGCACATTTGAAACAAGACTAAGACTAAATTTAACAATTGGGGAAAGATGATGTTGGTGATGGTTTAAAGAGGTTTAGGGTAAGGGTCCATGTTGGCTTCCATTCACCCTGAACTCTCTAGGTTTGCAGGACTACAAGAATGTGACAGTATTTCCAATCATCACAGTTCAAAGACTTCTTAGGAAAACTGTTCATGTAATAAAAACATATGTGCTGTCATTTATACTGTATTCCACCAAATTTCTGCAACTTTTATCTTTAAAACTCATTATCTGAGTAAGTTATGTAGTGTCATTTTATGGTGAGAGTCTCAGACATGCACTTCAAGCATGTTGCAGAGAGGACTGCGGGCCAAAGGAGGCTTGGATGCATAAAGGTTAAGGTCGACAGAGTGGTGGCTGCATTATTAAAACAGGAAGTAAAAGGCTCTGTACAAAGGAAGGATGTTCTAGCAATGCAATCATGTACAGCACCAACGTCAAACCAGGCAAGGAAGTGCACTTCACTTCAGGCCTTTCCTCTACTGTGTATCAGCAAGGTTACAAGACATGGCTACATTAAAAAACCCGGTCTGATGTTTCTTCCTGAAACGTGTCTGGCGTCCAGTCGCTGCTCTTCTTACAGCCGCATCCCTTGCGTGACAAAGAGCTGTTATACCTTGGTGAAATGATGTCATCCCTGGGGAGACCTTGAAGACTCAACTGACTTGTTGGTGTTACTTTTATCACAGCTTTTTTGTCAGAATAAGAGTCAGTCCAGACCAAGATATTATCTCTAGACTTTAAATCATTCTATGCTATTAACTAATTATTCCATTTTATCAAAATGAAAAGGAAGGATTTTTATCTAACTTATAAATATTGATGAACGCAATCAGGAAGCTAATTTCAAGTTGTTTGTCATGTCTTGAAAGTAATCTTGCATTGGCTTTAAGGTGCAAGGAAGCTAACAGTGCTAACAGTGCTAACGAGTGTATACGAGTGCTGACAGCAGTGTTTACGCTGTCTGTCTGGACGGCATTATCAGCTGTAACCGCTGTATGAGAGCAGAGCAGAGCGGCGGCCGTGAGCTAACCAGTGAGGCACGCTCACATGCACTAAGATGCACTAAAAGGCACACGGGCGGCCGGCTAGCTATGTGAACAAAGAGAGGAGAAGCTGTGATAGCAACACACACAGAGAGAGAGATTTCATTCACTGCTCTGGTAGACATTACTCCTCTATATCTTTACATATACACTATATTCATAGTGTCTATGTTCAGAATATTAAATACTGCTCCTTTAAATCAGCTAGGCTTCTTGTATCCAGATTTTTACAATTGTCAGCAGAGGTGCTGCATGAAACCAAATGTGGTTAGCCCCTCATTTTGCCAGAAGCACTTCCCATCAACTGTCTTCACCTCAAATGTGCGCGCCATGTGTGTGTCTAAAGTGTCTCATTTAGCAAACCGAACCTTGTGGTTGTGGTCCTGATTTCATTTTGATCAACATCCCAGGCAAGGCTAGTGTATTTATTATGGTTATATGGTCATAATTATTAAAAGTGACGGGAAAATAAATATTATTACCTGCATGATTTACCAGGTAATGCTTTAAACAGAGAATGTACAGCAAAATGCAGCCAGTTGTTTTTTTTACTCATTATCTTTTGAAATTCAAGTAATTTCATCATTTCCCTAAATGAGTCCTGATGAACAATTAGAATATTCTCCTTTTCCCAATAGATGTTTTTTTCATTTTTAATTTCCAGAACATGAATGATGCAAAAATTACTAATAATTTCAAGTATTTGAACATGATCCAAAATGTGACTGAAATCGTGTACAATTGTGTACCATTCACGTAAATATGGCAATAAAAACACAAAACCATTATATTCATCATATCATTCACTCATCTGAAATAGCATCTTAAGTAGTATGTTGCAGTGTGACACGTCAGAGTCATGTGCTACCTGTACTTTTATGTATGCTGTCGGTGATTAAGAAATAAAACTAAGCCTTCCTAAAGCTTTGCTTGATATTTTTATATTTATGCTATTTTTTATTTGCTCCCAAGTCCTTTTCACACCGCTGGGGTTGCAGCTGAAAGAATGAAGCTAAAATAATCAAACAAGCCAAAATTTACCCAAGGGGATGAATAGAGTACCTTTTATTCTAGCCTATTACATTCTATGAGAATATATCTAGGCAAGAAATGAATTGAGTGAAATACACAAATGTAATTGAAGTCAGATCCACCCATGCTTTGGATGGGGCAGTGATATTATCAGTCTGTTGATTTCCTATTCATTTATTTCATTTACAGTCGGTGATTTCTTGCCAGCTGTCCTTCCTGCATTTGGCGACTGCAGCTGTGTTACTTTTATCCTGGATTATGTGTTTAACTTCTTTGACTTTGACCAATAATACAGTTTGCTGAGTAGAATTGTCAATTTTTGTGATTGGTCACATGCTGCAAACACCGCCCCTTTTATGTGAACGCACTCACAGCCAGATTGAGAAACCCCGGGTTGATGTACTTGACGAGTGTGATTGTTGTTGTTAGGGTTAGTTAAGCCAGATAAGAAAAGAGACCCAGGCTATGTTGAACTCTCCTCTTAGCACAGGCCTTTTACATCAGGTGAATAACAATAGCACCAAACATGGATGAGTGGAAAAATATATCATAATTACTTTCAGCCAGTATTCTTTTGGTCATTAATTCATAGATGTAATTTATCTCACTCGGCCTGTCCTTCAAAGTGCCAGTGTGCCCAAAGTAAACACAGAGGTGTCTGAGATTGAGGGCCGTGAGGTCACCACGGATACGCGATGACAGCTCAAGTCAGAGGCCTGACTCCTGAGGGGTCACCCGCTCTGTCTGCCAGGGGCCTGAGGCACATAAGGAAGTATGGAAGGTGAAAGAGAGAGTGCTGAGAGCAAAGAATGTGACCACTGAGGTTCTGGATCCATACTTAGCCTATACTATTTTTTAAACAACAAAGTCTTACATGGATATGTACACTGTCTCGTTTTTCTTCATGACTGAATTAATATAAAACATATAACACAGGTCAATATATATTTACACAGCCCAATACTTTGTTTGTTGGGACTGGTCGCTACGCCCACCTCGCGCTCCACAGAGACCCCTCTAGTGTCCGCTCAGTGCGGCAGCGACAGCGTTAAAAGCGCTCAGCCAGTCTCCACCTTTTATGTAAATCGCAGAGAGAGCGTGAGTGGGACCGGAGGCGGAGAGAGCGCTCAGTGAATGGGGGGGGGGGAGTTGCCTTCACGGATGTTGTCCCTGCGCTCACAAAAAAGAGGGAGTGGGTCCGCGTTTGCATCTATTCGGAAGGGATAGAAGCGATAGGCTGCCTTCGGACGCGAACGTGCAATCATGTCACGAGCGCCGGACTGTGCAAACGCGAGTATCTGAATAATCCATACAGGCGATAGGCGGACTCTACGGGAATAAAGCAATGGGTGGCCAGATAACGCGAAATGCCTTTTACGGTAAGAAACCCGTATGTGTGGCTGCATGTTTGGGGAATAAACGTTGTATTAAAACGGCATTTGTGTCGGCCCAGCTGTGGTCATGTGGTTCTCCTGTGTTTAATTGATAGAGTGTAGTATTAGCTTTATGCTCACAGCACTGGCTGTGTTATCACCATCGGGTACCATATTGCCACTACAGCCTATTCGTTGGTCCCAATTACGTCACTCACTCCGGTAATTAGAATGAAGAATCGACACGCGCAGCTGTGTTCACTTTTGATTAACGCCCCCTCCTCCTCCTCCTCGCGCTCCTATGAAGAAGACCCATCTCCCATTGAAAACTGCTGTGAAGTGTTCAGATGGCGAGGGCTCAGGAGCGCCAACATGTCAGTCGGAAAGTTGCGGGGTTTCCCTCTGCTCGGTGCTGTGGTGTGGTTTCCCCTCGTTCATAAAGAGACTCAGTGTGCAGCTGCGCTTCAGGAAATCGATACATTGATTTCCTATTGCTTGATCCTGTAACAGGAACAGGTCGAAGCAGTGTGATCAGTTATGGCTATGAGCAAAACTGCTAACTGTATTAAAAAAAATAAAAAGTAACCTGTTTGGTATTTTGTCGGGTGCTGTTTATATATAGTGACATATGGACCTCGTGGTTCTATGTGTGGAAACGACCGTCTTTAGGTTTCCAGGTGTATTTAAGAGCCTCCAGGGACTTTGTGGATTTACTGTCAATAAACAGTGGATGTCATCAGTGAAGCTGCTGTGTTGGTTCATGGGCTAAATGTAAGCCAGCTTTAGTCTCTGTGTGTCTTGTTTGATGCTCCCAGTGGTGACAAACGTTACACAAACAACATCATGATGTTTTTTTTACAACAAAAGTAGTTCTGCTCCTCCTCTCTTTCTTCCTCTCTATTACTATATGTAGGATAAACAATGGCATACATCTGAAGCCACTCCATGTTTCTATGGAATATATATATAATGTGTGCACATATGTGTGAACCTGTTGGAGTTAATCCTGTTCCTACAGCCTCTTTTAGTTTGGACCACCTGATGGTTCTAATTAAAGCCTCAGGATTGATCCAATTAGTTAAAGACTGAGAGACTAAGACAGCAGGTCAAGGAAGCTGCAACCCCTTATCTTTAGGATCAAGGCCAAATGCCTCATAAACATTCAAATACAATAATTCCAGTTAAATTCTGAGATGATTCACTATTGTGGTATCATTTAAGTGTAAGCAGTGTGTATTTTGCATAAAACCTCTGACCTCTCCCCATACAATCCAGTCAGCAGAAAAAAGATTTTGGTTCTTGTCGAAATAATAATGTAACAGCGAAATGTGATAACGTTACTACTGTAAATACATAACAACCGCCCTTAACGGACTTTCATACGTAACGTTACATGACACTCTACTCAACTATGTAAAACAACGTTGCGTAACGAACATCAAGTCGATGTCTACTTTTGGTTTCATGCGGGACACGAGCAACGGTCTCCTGGATGACGCTGTGCTAAGTAGACTCTTGTTATATTCATTGCCCCGCGACTCTCAATAACAGTTGGTCCAAATACTAAGTCATTTCTTTCTTGTTGGCATGGTAGGTTTCTGTGTGCAGACTGTGTGTTTTTGCCAAGCATAAACTTTGTAAATGGTCCCGTTTATCAGTGTATGCTAATGCTAATAACACTGAAAAGAAAAACCTGAGCGGATGTGAATATAGAGCTAGTCTGCGATGCCGGGGGTTGGCAGGCCTAGATCCCTGCTCTTGACTGACTCCCAGCTCACATTGCACCCGACCCCAATGCCTATCCCACCACAGGGCGGCGGCTCCCTGAAGATTTTTCGGGCTGTGCCTTGCCGATCCACATGGTTCCCATTTTTTTAAAAGAGGGGCCTGGGAGTGTGCTCCAATTATCACACTGCTCAGCCTCCCCGGGAAAGTTTATTCCACGGTGGTGGAAAGGAGGCTCCGACCGATTGTTGAACCTCAGATCCAGGAGGAGCAATGCAGATTTCGCCCTGGCCTTGGAACAGCGGACCAGCTCTTTACCCTTGTCATGGGAGTTTTCCCATTTTGCAGGAATACTGGGTACCTGGGTCGTCGCTACGAGCCATCCGGTCCTTGTATGACCAAAGTGAGAGCTGTGGCCGGATACTCCAACAAAGTCAAGCACGTTTCCAGTGCGTGTTGGCCTCCGCCAGGGTTGTCCCTCGTCACCAATCCTGTTTGTGATTTTCATGGACAGGACTTCAAGGCGCAGCTGGGGGGAGGAGAGTGTCCGGTTTGGGGACCTCAACATTGCATCCCTGCTTTTTGCAGATGAGGTAGTTCTATTGGCTCCTTCAGAACGTGACATTCAGCACGCACTGGGGCAGTTTGCAGCCAAGTGTGAAGCAGTCGGGATGTGAGTCAGATCCTCCAAGTCTGAGGCCATGGTTCTCTGCCGTAAAACGGTGGATTGCACCCTCCAGGTTGGGAATGAGTCACTGCCCCAAGCAAGGGAGTTCAAGTATCTCGGGGTCTTGTTCACCAGTAAGGATAAAATGGAGCGCGAGATGGACAAGCGGTTCGGTGGGGGTCAGCAGGGCTGTAGGCATTGAACCGGACACGTCCGACTGGTAAGAGGCCCCGGGGTAGACCCAGAACACGCTGGAGAGATTACATGTCTCGTCTCGCCTTGGGGTTCCCCAGGAAGAGCTGGAAAGCGTCGCTGGGGAGAGGGACGTCTGGAATTCCCTCCAAAGCCGGCTGGCCCTGGATAAGCAGAAGTGAATGGATGTAAATGTAGCATAATTAAATCTGTGATATTAAAAAGAAAAAAGAAAGAAAGAGGTTGTTTTTTTTAATTTAAATAACAAATCTGAAGTTTATCTGCATTTGTTCCTTAACAAGATCTATCCAAGCCGATCTTCTTGGGAACACCCACTCCACAAACCGTGATCTTTTTTTATTGAATCTGTTCCAATAGAATGGGGAAGTGGGAAGTAAGCCACGAGTAACAACATGAGTGTTACTGGCTGTTTGAAAAGTTAACGAAGCTCTGATTGGTGGATCACATCAGGCTAACCTGTTCAACCACAATCAGTAAGGCTGTGGTGTGTTGGTTGAAACAATTATACTCAAGCAAATTTTTCAGAAATACAGCTTTATATTTGAATGACCTTTTAATGAAAATAAACAATCAGGTTTAGTTTGCCATTGCAACTGACTGCCGTTCCTTTGACAAGTTTGGTGATAGTGTTAGTGCACGAGGTAGAAACCCATTACTGGCTTCTCTAAGAAAAGGATGCAAAAAACAGTATCAATTAATATGCATATCTTTTACATGCCCAATCTATCATATTTGCAAGTAAGGTTGCTATAGATGTCAACAAAAAAGTTAGAAAAAAATCAAGATAATTCAATACCAATTAATATCAAGCACTTTTGAGTCCCATGTTTCATAAATGTATATAGACAAAGACTGAGAATCAGTCAGTTGGTACATCTTCCCCTTCCATAATTCAGTTTTTTTTTAACGAGATGTCCAATACAGTGGGAGGTAAAGGTTAGAATCTTATGTTCTTTTACAAACTGTTGCATCCATACCAGATATTTTTCAAACCCTTTTTATTGTTCATTGAAAATTATATATTACTTTTGTCCTTTTGTCAGCTTCTGTACTGTCTTCTGTATAATTCTGTCCCCGGTGTCCCTTTAGCAGTCCTGTTTAATCCGTTAAATTGTTCACACACAAGTCATATGTATTGATCAGTTGGCTCTTGAGTTCTTTATAAAAATACACAGTGACCTGGTTATTGTGGCATATTGCAATTATTAACTTTTTTGCCATACTAACAAGCTGTACTTTGTATAACATCACTTATTGTGAAATAAATCAGTATTTTGACACGATTTAGTGTTCAGAAATCGACTAATAGATAAGTGTTTATGTGATGATCACGGCTAATATAGGCCTTCATTTAGAAAAGTCCTGATCACAAGTGAATGGGAAGAACAAGCGTTGCTATGGTGATCCACAGCAATTCATGGAAAGCATTTGATTGCTTCTGCTGCTTCTTTGAAGAAACCATGAGAATCATATTTCCACTTTCCTCCATGTGTATGCTTTTGTAAATGCAGCTGCTAAAGAACCCCAGTTCTTGTTATGTACTGTTTTCATGTAGGTAAGAGAAAGGCGTGACTGACTGAGGAACAGATAACACTCTCCAATGTTTGCTCCTCAGACTTCAGGCGGCTGTGAAGCATCAGAGCACATCAGAACAGTGTTTGCTGAGTTGGTTGCACAATTGAGCTGAGTATGTGGGAGCTCCACTTCTTTGCTCGCGATTGACTGAAAGTGGGCCAGTGTCTGAGGCCGCACCAGCTGATTGGATGGAGCGTCTGGCTCCACGCGATGTCAATTGGATTTCAGTATCCAAATACAAAGCAGAGACTGCAGAGCTGAAGAGATGCTATGTAACAAAATAACGTTTCTTAACTTCTTGGAATCGGATCACAGTGATGTCAAGGGATATGCCTCCGGTAATAAAGGCAATGGATATTGAATACAGCATGCAGACCAACAGTTAACACTGAAAATATTTCCTCTTTCTTCTCCCGCTATCTTTTCTTTGTCGCTGTGTGTATGAGAGCAGGAGGTAGGAAGACAGAGCGTTGATCAGGCCTGACCGGTTGCTATGGAGTGACAGAAACACATGTCTCAAGGTCAGGTGGTATTGTTTCGAGTGTGTCAGTGTCTCCCGTATGATTTTAACTTCCTCAACAGTCTGTCACAGGGCAGCACAATTAATCGACTATGAATCGCGATTGACATTGACGTTTAAAATTGTAAAATCATAAAAAAAACTCTGCTGCATATCAAACCAAGTGCTCCTTAAACTACCAGTCAGCCGACCAACCGGGATGATCTGGCTTCACTTTTGGGGAGCTGTCATGCTGCTGTGTATGCACCCTGCAGCCTGTGAGAAATGTTACACCAGCTGTCCAGAGTAGAATAGTGATGTACAGTATTACATTACAGTCATTTAGCAGACGCTTTCATCCAAAGCGAATTACAATTCAGATTCTATCACAGTCATACACATAGGCACCGCTACGGGAGCAATTTTGGGTTAAGTGTCTTCCTCAAGGACATTTCGACATGCGACTAGCGGAGCCAGGGATCGAACCGCCGATCCTCTGATTGAAGGACGGCCCTGCTCTCCACTTAGCCACAGTCGCCCAGTATGTTACTCATTGAACTAAAATGCACTAAAGAACCTTATTTAAATCATTTATTTTGATGCATCTGTTTGTTAATGAGTCGGAATGAAGCATGAAAATGTTCATTTCATTTTGAGTAAAAAGTTTTCACCCGAATATTTGACTATTAGGATATTTATTCGTTGGGTAGGTATTCAGTTTTAAATTCGTTATTCGGATACATATATATATTTTTTAACAAACGCACCAAACCTTTAAGATAACGCTTCTGATTCAACTACAAATAGAAATGCAAACAACAGTACTGTAGAATAACAGAATCATTTTAAATGAATGCCTTTACTTAAACCCAAAGACGCGTTGCATCGCTGTGCTGTCATTTCAGCCAAGAATGGGGAAACGTCTGGCTGAGTCCCTCCTGAGTCATGTCATGAGATGTGAGCTTATAGCCAGAGCCCTCGCTGCCGTTACTTTTGTAGGAGCACAACCCGGTGGAAGGTTCCGCAGGCTGCATTACGCACAAGCTTTCAGCCGGAGAGGTGGTGCGTAATGCACAGAGACACCAGCCTCAAAACACCGCTGTCTAGAGGGAGAGGGCCCAGAAATGACTTTGAGGTACGTCCAGACGGCGATGATGGCGAGGAGACGCTGAGCGCCGACAGAGGCGTGTCTGCACGCTACGATTCAGACATAAGCAGGGATGTAGCACAGCATGGAAGTGAAAGCAGTGCGCTGTTTGTTGAAATGTGAAAGTACAATGAATGCATGTCGTCCCTAAAATCAATAAATAACCCTGATGAATAATGGGGATCAAAATAATAGTGATTATCCTTTTAGCCATAACGGTGCAGCCCCAGTCAACACACACAGGGTGGACCAACCCTGACCCTCCTTTGTCCAGCAAGCATGCTAAATCCTCATGACACGCCACCTTCAACGCGGCGCCCACATGATGACTTCCAGCCAGCACTGAATAGCATCTTGCCTGTTTTCAGTCAATGCACACTGCATATCGTTACGCCTCTCCACCGGCCTGCTCTCTTCCACCACCAGAGAAGCATCATCGGATTACATTGTGCTCCACTGTATGTGGCTTTTGGATCTTATTACTTATTGATAACGTTGTGTAATCTTGCTCGTGAAGAGAATGCAGTAACAGCGGGAAGACTAGTGGGTGATGTCAGCCAGAAAATCATCATCTCTGCTGTCTCACCTTTCACTGCCAGGTCAACGCGGTGTGAAATATTGATAGAGTGCCTCTAAGCACAGGGTAGGAAACTAGAGATATTCCTTTAGTTAGTTCCTACTGCTCATAACCATATTCCATGATATGTTTTATGCATTTATTATGTTTTATGTTCGTTCTGCGTTCTTTGTTTTAGCCGGCTGCGAGACAAATTTCCCTGAGAAACTTGTGGAAAATTAGAAGTCAGATAGCAGAGCCAACGTCAGAAAACAGTGAAAACCGCACACTATCTAATGTAAGACCGGGAAAAGCAGCAGATTGTTGTCACATTTGACAACAACAACATCAATAGCGTAAGAAAAGTCATTTTGAATGACCTTTTTATGTAATATCGTTCTTGAAACGTACCATTTGAAGTATAGTACAACCAAGAATTGAACCTTCAGGCTTTTTTGGGTCCCATCCAGTCTTGTATTTGCCGTTTTTTTTGGACGCTTGTTCCATCTTTACCCTTTCCCGCTCCCCTCTCCTCTATCCTTGCCTCCTCTCTTCTTTCTCCTTATCTGTCCCTCTCTGAGGTCTCTTGTCCTCTTCCATCCATGTCCCCTCTCTATAATCGAATGTTATAGCTAGATTATGGTGGCGATCTGGATCAATGGCATCTGCAAATACTAGTCAGTAGAGCAAGTTCAGATGATAGAAAATGATTGATTTTACCCAGACGATTCACTATGTTTTACATGCATGTGAGTCAGAACGCCTCCACATGCTATTACAACGTATCCTCACCAGTGCAGTGAGTTTGCTTCCTTCCACAAGCTTACTTCTTTAGTCTAGTAAATAAATATTTTGACACACATTGTTCTTATTAAACATAAAAATACAACTGTACACATTCTGAATTCAAGTTGTTCCCCTTCACTGAACTAAGACCAGCTTATTAGCCTTTTACCTCATAACTGGACATAGAAACTAAATAAAAAGAACTAAACACGTTGTTTTTCTCAGCCATTGCTCGGCCGCTGAGCAGCGTCTCTCACTCGTTCTTTGGAGGCAGATCATTACATTCGCAAAATACAATGACCAAAATCCCCCCCAAAAGCCAATATATTTTTTCAATCACCCAACCCAGTCTCGTGTTCTCGTGGTCCATAGAGCTATTCTCTCTGCCTACTGTAGAAACATAACATTTTGTCTGCGTCTCAGAAACAGACCTAATGTACGTATATAAGAGCAAAGCTGATGTTTGGAAGTGTTGGACTTATCCTTCTGGGCAGAACAGACATTTGTGAAATCATGAAAATATCTTTGAAAACCCAACCCGCTCCTTAACAACAGATCAAATTTGCATCATGAAGACAAAGTCAGGATGAATGAATAATGACAAAGCTAAATTGCACGTCAGCCTTATTTTTACAATGCAAGCTATTCTAAGGTAAGAAAGCAGCCACCCAATAGCAGTGAATCTAGTGTTAACAGTTTTAAATTATAGGATCACCTGAGGCTCCTCTGACCGGTGTCATTATGGAAACCCCCGTCAAGCCACATTACGTGGGCACGACACCTCTATCAATGCATCATCAACACTGACGCAATGGATTTGTCATGATGTTGCCTAGCAGCACGTCAAGTCCTTTGGTTACCACCAACAAAATGAGTGATGAGCCCGTAATGAGTTCTTGGTACCTGTCCCCAGGTAGAATAGCAGCTACAGTTACTGTCTTCACCGCAGTGGTCGTCTCCCTGTCATTGAGCCACACAGCCGATTGGGTTTCACACACTGGGCCTATGGCATCCGTCACACGCGTATGAACGGAGATCAGGAAGAAGAGGAAATGTAATACCTTGTTAACTACAGTGTAAAAGGCACATATCTATAAGCTGCGTAAAGCCATCCTGAGCTGTATTTTGATGCATCTAAGCCTAAATGATAATGTGTGTGATTAATGGCCGCTATTATCGCGTGATTCATTTCACAGTTGCTTTTACATCAGGCTGGAATGCCTTTTTGTCACGAGTCAGTGGGATTGAATACATCATCCAGACACTTCTATGTAAACATCATTGAGATGCTGTTTGTCATTGGCCTCCAGGCTCGTCGTGGCGTCGTAAATGCCACTGTCAATGGATCTACGGAGAGCAACGTCAAATAAAGACCTTAAGAGGAACATTTTACACTGGTAATCTTTTGTGAAAGACAAAATTCATGTGTTTACCTTCATGAGATGGTGATGATTGCAATTATTCCAGGAGAACTTCATGAGTCAACCTGATATTCAAATAATGCAAATATGTCTTTTATTAACAGATTGTTTGGGTAATGGATCTAAAGCCCAGCAGTACATTAATAATCGTAATTATTTGTTATTTTATGTAACACCCAGCACTAGCCTGCTTATCATGAAATAGCTTTAAAGGTGCGTGTGCGTGTGCGTGTGCGTGCGCGCGCGCGTGCGTTTTCTCCTAGTCTCCTATGAAGAGTGTTAACTGGACTGTACATAGCAACAAGAAGAGGGAGTGGGTTGCTGTGTGGGCTACCTGTGCTTCGTAAGCGCTGCTGCTGTTGTGACTGAATGTTATAGACTCATCATGTTTCCATGGCGCTAAAATCCTTAACCATTAATGATTATATATATGGTGGGGATCTGGATCGATGGTATCTGCAAATACTAGTCAATAGAGCAATTTCGGTTCACAAAAGAAAATAATTGTTTGTACATGTATGTGAATCAGAATGCCTTCTTATTACACCATATCCTTATAGAGCGGTTCATATGATAACTTTCAGAAAGTTATTTTTTATTCTTTTGTGCGTTCTCCTACGAATGTCCAGCCACATGAGCGATTGGTGCGCCTGCACAAGCCCCTGCAATGCAGAACATGTCGCTCAGGCAGCAAAACTACCTTCTTAGGTTTGGGAGACGGTCGTGGTTTAGGTTAAAATAAGTATGTTTGTTAGGTAACTTACTCTCGAGGCGTTAACAACCAAATGAAGGTAAATAAGTCAATGTTTACTTCCCGCCCTGTGTTTGTCTGACCCGCCCATCCACTTCTACCTCCTGCCCACACCAACTTTGCCACTTTTTACACAACGCCACCTGACTTCCTTTAAGGCAGCCCTATTCATACTGGCTCACAATTCTGTGGATTATTGACAAACTAGTACATTACTTGTTGTAGGTGTGAGTATGAACAGCCTGGCCATTTAGTACTCTTTTTCAACTCACCACACCCTGCAAATGTTAATCACACAGCACTTAGCACACGTTCGAAAAAATATCAAACCTTGATTATTTGCAAATAATATTCGACCTAATTCCATGATACAGTTTAACTGTTACCTTATGTGACCATTTCATTTGGAGAATAGCTGTTACAGTTGTTCCCCAGCACCAGGCAGTAAATATTTGAATAGTATTCTCCCTCCTTATAAAATCCTACTTGCATGGTAAACCACTTTGGTGATGGTTGGTGAGTAATTACACAACTCTAGATAAATGAACACACACACAGCTCACCTCTGAAATGGTTTGAGATTAGTTTACTGCTCCACAGAGATGTCCGTTGGCGTATGACAGATATTAGCTGCACACAAGCCTGTGTAGTGTTGTCAGCAGTGGGATAAAGACCTCTTCTCTCTGGGGTAGAGGAATATAAGCTTTTTACCCTGTTCCTCCATAATAACACGTTCTTGACCTTTAGCAAATGGCTCCTGCGAGGCTGTTTAAACTGCCTTTTCACAGATAACATGCATCAATCTGTGTGCACAAACAGCATTTCTTTTAAGAGGCAGCTGTCCGATTGATGTTATCAGGAGCCATTTTCAAGCTGTTTACATCAAGGGGTCACATATCAGGCTCTGTGGACGTGAGCATATACTCTAGGATTTGTTTTGCTGAGGTAATTGGAGGACTGAGATCAGCCGCTAGGCTCGAGGCTGCTTTGGTCCGTCTAATAACTTTAAACTACAGCATGGGATTGAAGTGTACACACTGAATCTTTAACAGTTGAACTGCTATATGGAATAAATAGTTTTCTTGTCAACAAAAACAATTTTGAGCAAATGTCTTTCTACCAGTAAAGTTGAGGTTAAGTGTAATTTAGTTCAAAAATAGAAACCGCACACGTCCTCCACTGTACATGTAAACTTAAATAGTAGGAAAGGTCAAAATGTCACAGAGCACTTGAAGACACATCCCATTTAATCTGGTGTACATTACATTACAGTCATTCCAATTCTATCACATTTCTACACCGTAGGCACAGCTACGGGAGCAATTTTTGAGGTTAAGTGTCTTGCTGAAGGACATATCAACATGCAACTAGCAGAGCCAGGGGATCGAACCGCCGATCCTCTGATTGAAGGACGGCCCTGCTCTCCACAGTCGCCACTACGCGTCGGTGTAGCTGCTCAGCAGTCGAGTAGTATATCCTCTCATTGACCTGCAAATGCAAAGACCTGCAAATATGTTGTGTCTTTAAGGATGTGTTGTTCGTGAAGATATTTGGGAAAAGGATGGAGAGATTTTTCAGAGTGGCAGAAATTAAGTAAGATGTTATCTTTTCTCTGTGAACTGATATTCGCTTTTTGTTTGAGTGGACTCCCAGAAACCACACTCAAGCTTAGTTGCAAAAAGCTACCATCTGAGACCATAAATATCTTGCTGTTGTATCAGAGCAAACAAAAGGCATCTGTTGTATCCTAGCTGATAGCCACAGAGTGAAAGAGTGCGCTGATCAAGACCTTTAGATACATGGGGTTGCTAAGGAACATGAATTTACACATAGCCTGTTCCCTCTACAGCAGCTGCACCTCTTTAGAGTTTAGTAATGCATTCAGCTCAATCTGCCCAGGACCATGTGCACCACATTCAACAACTACTCTCCTGTGGCTCTGCATAAGACAAAAGGCCTCAGCAGTGCTCGGAGTTTGGGGCCAGATTGAGCGGTAGATGTGTACAGGGGGAAAAAACTGGAATGGGCATTACCAGATGAACACAGATGAGAGGGAGACGACGGAGACAAAAGAAAGAGAGAAACATAAAGCTGCATGGTCTTATCAGGACTCCACGGGACATCTGCTGCTGCCATTGTGTCAGCTTTCATCCGTTTGTTAGTCAGACAGTCCTCGTTGATTATGACAGTGCCATATGTGTTGATGGTGTAGGTTTTCTTATAATGTCTTCTTGCCGGCGACAGACGTGGCCGGATACATTATGCGTTCAGGTCGTCTGTCCGGCCATTTTCGTGAACATTGTATATCAGGAACGTTTGGAGGGAATTTCTTCAAATTTGGCCCAATCACCAACTGGACTCAAGGATGAACTGATCACTTTTGCAAAACACATTTGTGGCCATAACGCAATAATTCAAATGATATTTATGACACAAATGTCTGACTGGATGAAATGATGACGTGATGACATTTTTGGACAGACATGGATGTAAACTACAACTTGACTGTCTGGAAGAGGCATAGAAGTGTGAGGCGGCGATTCCTGTTCCCATAGATAGGTATTCAAACATTTTGTGTTGAAATGTGTCCAGCATAGCTGACCAGAGTTTGATTGGAGAAAAAAAATCAAGTAACCCGAAACATCAGCGTAAACACTGGGTTTTGCTGATGTTTATGCTGATGCAGCAGTTCCTCTGATTTGAAGAGCTAGGGTTTGTTTCTAGCCAGTAAATCATACAGGGAGAAATCTATCAAAGGAGAGACAGACATTCCAATTCCTCCACTGACAGTAGCTTGAATGGTCCATAATGCAACACAGCTGGGAAACGTGTATATCTCAACCTGCATGAAATGCTGATCACTTACTGATGTAAGACCAGAGTAGACCAGACAAGTTAAGAGAAAGTGGGCACACCAAAAAAAATTAAATCAAACCACTTTGCCACAAAATAGTGGAATGTTCAAACACAAATACTGAAACTTCTAGAAATCATTTAACATCCTAGAATGATGGTATATAACATAGTCTTAAACTTGCTTTCAGAATACTAATTCATCAATTTTCATCTGGCGGTTTCCAGATCTGGAAAATCTTTGCTCTTGCTCCAGTGCATGTTGATTCTAGTAGCTCCTCGAGTGCTCACACCCCTTCAGCCACTCTCACTCAGACTCAGACACATTTACTGCCATCTGGATGCTTCAATTATCAAGTCAGTCAAGCCTTCCTCTGCAACTTTGATTGCAAAATGAAATTATTTATTGGGCTGCTTTCTTTTGTACAGGAATAATGTCTTAATCTCAGTTTATATTCAGCCAAGTAATGGATCTTGTTATTCATATGTATGGGCTAAGTGGAGAGCAGGGCCGTCCTTCAATCAGAGAAGTGGCGGTTTGATCCCCGGCACCGCTAGTCGCATGTCGATGTGTCCTTGAGCAAGACAAAATTGCCCCAAAATTGCTCCCGTAGCTGTGCCTACGGTGTATGAATGTGATAGAATCTGAATTGTAAGACGCTTTGGATAAAAGCGGATAAAAGCTGTAATGTGTGGTATGTAATATGTTCTAACTCTCAACTCGTTAAACACTGATGCTTGGTCAGTGCCCCTCTGTGTCTGATACGACGCACAGAGACACCCTTTAGTGTCTGTATGAGACGCACCGGCCTCTCATCTAACTCCAATGTCAACTCATCCACGTCAGTATTAGACGCTCAGAGCAACAGACACAGTATAAAGAGCAAATAAAGTCTGCTTAAGGCAGAGGTTAGGGTGGATGGTTGGATCAAACAACGGACTGGTGTCCAACTGAACAGACCATCATATCACAATCAAAAGGGCCCTTCGTCCTGGAACAGTTCCGTATGTGAATAATGTTGCAATGGAGATTTGCTTTTCACCCTGCAGGACCCTGCATGTGATTATGGCTGATTAGCTTATTAGTCCATGCTCGCAAATAATCAACAAAGAACCCAAATACAAGAACTCAGGAATCTTAGATTATGTTGTAATATCTGATGTTATTTTCTGTGATGTAAAGCTTTTCATCAAATTTGAAAGAAAAACATCAGACCCTGATTACAGTGACCAAACCTAACCTGCTGTTCCTTATTAGGGCATTTGTGTTTCACAGTAAAGCTCAACTGTCTCAACTTTGTACTCCTTTTGTCTCTGTCTGGCTCAGACTCCCTGGGTGGCCCGTTCCCGTCCACGTCACACCGATGCCGCCACAAACCCAAGAGGTGCCTGCCTATCCAGTGCGGCAGCGTTGGTGGGCCCCTTCCCATCAGCCCACTGCTCTTTCATCCAAATGCCAAGGGATCCCAAATCGTTATGGACCTTGCCCAGAAGACAGTCAAGAGGCAGGCCAGTTTCTGCAATGCCATCACTTTCGGCAACAGGCCCATGGCACTTTATGAGCAAGTCCGCCTCAAGGTATTCTATGTCAGAGTGGAGCACTTGAGCTCCTTAAAGTCTGGGAGCTTTAAAGCTGACAAAATGATTGTACCGTTTTTATCTTAGGTTTACACTTAATATGTGGAGTTCCTCAGTGAAGATTCAACTTCAGAGTGATTGCATTGGAATGGAAACCATGTAGAGTCAAATATTATGTAGAAGTTGAGAGTTGGGTGTGATTCACAGCCTCATGTCAAATGGCAGTCTCTACTTTTATCAAATTTCTAGGAAACAATTTTCCAAATAATACCAATAAAGCCACATATGGTTATCTTCTCCCCAGATTACTAAAAAGCAGTGTTGCTGGAGCGGGGCTCTACGTCTGGGCTTCACCGCCAAAGACCCCTCCAGGATAAACCCAGACAACCTGCCCAAGTACGCCTGCCCCGACCTGGTGTCCCAGACCGGCTTCTGGGCCAAGGCCCTGCCTGAGGAGTTTGCCAGCGAGGGCAGCATTATTGCCTTTTGGGTTGACAAGAAGGGCAGAGTCTTCTACCGCATTAATGAGTCCAGTCCCATGCTGTTCTTCAGTGGAGTCCGCACAGCCGAGCCCCTCTGGGCCCTCATCGATGTTTACGGTCTGACCCGCGGAGTGCAGCTGCTAGGTAAGCTGGTTGAAGAAGCATACAATGCAGAGCTAAATTACCAAACAGGAAACAGGGGCAACTGCCTCTGGGACCCAGACCCTCAGTGGGGCCTAAAAAAATAGTTTGTGATAGATGGATTAACAGATTAGCGTAAACTAAAATTTGAATGAGTTTACCAGAATAGTATATAAAAGGGTATATAGAAGAATATGAGAAGGTCATGGTTCTAACTATTTCTTGGCAGCCATTAGGAGGAACTGCATTGGCATCTTCATCTGGGACCACTTTCACGTTGGTGTTCATGTGTGATGTATAGCGTGGGGGGTGAGACAAAAAGTCTGCAGGACAAAAATATTGATAGGTGCTGCAAATTCACAGCTTCAATAAATATGGTTGGCCATCAAAGTGAAATGACTCGCAATCGTCCATGACTGCCATTGCATTTGGCCTTTTGAGTTTCCTTAGAAGACAGTATGACAGCAGCATCACACATGTAAGCATTGCGCAAGGATGATTATAGAGGGCCAGCTGGCAAGTTGCCCCAGATGTAGATACAGTACCTATTTTCCATAACAGTCGTTGATGGCAGCTACTTTCTGTGTTTACATGTGGCGAGACTCAGAGACAAGCATTTAAAATGAGTCACGTGTTTATTTGGAAAAGCTTCAGGGAGACTCGTCCCGGTTTTCGCGATGTTTTTCACTTTATCATTTTCCGAAATTTGTCTTACATCCCAAGAATTAAACTGTTCACATAAATACAAAAATACAAAACAAAATTAAACCATACAACAAACATATAGAGTATAGAAAGTGGATGCAGTGCAATTCAATCACTCCCGTTTACATTCAGTGTTCCAGGTACATCTAACACAGCAGCACAAGTATTGTATGTGTTCGGACCAATCAGCTTCCTGTGAGGAACTTCTGGCAGCTAGGGGCGTGGCTTAGGTGTGTGAGAGACGACATGGAGAGGAGACTGTTGGCTGTTTCCAATAATGGCTCTTCAGGAGCCAATGACCTCCTGAAGAGTTCAGTGTAGATGCTGTAGTGTCATCAGTTCTACAGAACTGGAGGGTAATTATCCTCATTGAAAGAAGTTTTCTAGTCTTCCGACCACTCAAAGCGCTGCATGTCAAGCACCTATTCACACCCATTCATACACTTAACCTAACCCTAAACCATACATCAGGACTATCGAGCCGGGGGATCGAACCGCCGTTCCTCTGATTGAAGGACGACACGCTCTACCACTGAGCCACATTCGTTCTACAAAGTTCCTGCCCCTTTTCCAGACAGTTTCCAACGATGACTTATCCGATGGTTGTGTGAAACAAACCATCTTGTTTGGGTACGCTGAAGATTAGAGGTGAGCTAACTTAACCCTGGGGTGCTCCTGAATCTCCTCAACAGAGGTGGCGAGTGCAAAACCACAGTCCACTGTGCCTCAAGGTCTGCTTGAGTGTTACTCCGGCCTTGATACCGTGTTTTAGCTAATGGTATGTAAACTGGTGTCCTCCCAGTATAACCTTGTGTGTAAGTGTTCTGGATATAACTAGTGAACATTTTTTTTACGTGATGTCAAAGCATCTGTATCTGATCATTTTACGTTGTCACTGTCTTTTTTTTTTTTTAAAGCCATGAGATGTTTATTTCTGCAGATGACAAAGAAACAGTCCTTTCTAGTGGTTACCCTACCTGTTTTTGTATACAGTAAAGCCTTCCATGAAACAATGGAACAAAAATGAACAAAGGCTATCTATATCTGGCCAATATTTGGCCCCCGTGTTTACATAAAAGCATCGAGAGGGGGCTGCTGTGCATTATCAAGCTATGTTGGGTAGCTTAACATGCATGGCTTTGATGTGAGAGAATGTAGACACACATTTTTTTTCCCTGGAGATCCAGTGCTGTCATCCTTCTGCTGTGAAAATAGACCAGGGGTCACATGGCTCACAGATATTGTAATTGTGTCTTCTGCGTTGAGTGGTGTCTTCATGGTGGTGGGGGTGGATGTTTAGTGTCTTGAGTATTAGGGAGCCCATATTCTGTGTTTTCCCCTCTATGTTGGGGTTGGTTCATAACTCAAAGTCCTGTTGCTGAATGTAAGTCTGTCCTAGTAGATTACTGTTAGCAGCTGGACATCAGATAATGGGACAAACAGAAAATGCCAATATCAAGTAGCGGAAACCAACTATTCAGGCTTACCCCCTCAAGGTTTGTTCTGAATGAAGTCTCTGTAACTCATCGTTCTGAGAGACGTCTGACCTCTTTGAAACTCTGCTCCAAGCACCCAAACCGGGCTTCTCCTTAGCCCAACTTAAGTCATTCCTACTGTCTTTTTACAGTCAGGCCATAGGCAGGGCCGCCTACAGAGCGGCTCATGTTCCTCAGGGGGCCAACTGACTGACATCTGCCCCCACAAACAAGGGCCTGTTCAAAGGGGTGGAACGCTACCGAAGGTCGAGATAGAAATACATCATCTAGACTAGACACGGCCCTTTGTGACGCTGAATGGCCAATTGTGTCAGCTCTGTGCATCACGTTTCTGTGCGCAACGCTCCATGAACCTTTCCCTATCCTCGGATAAGCCCTTGGGCTTCCACATCTGAGGCCTTCCTCTCGCTTTCACTCCTTATTTTATCTGACATTTGAGGAGCTGTTTTTCCTTTTTCCAGCCTCGGATTCTCAAATACACCCGCAGCTCTGCAGGCAGCACATAAAACAATAGAAATGGTAAAAAGGAAGCATTTTTTGCCGATACTAAATAGCCACCTCAGAACTAAATGTTCTGTTACAAATGCTTTCACTTTAATTTAGCTCTTTTTATCACATTCTCACTCAAAATCTGCTACCCCTCTATTCTTTGCCAATGTGACTTTCCCCTGTAGGATCAATAACATTTCTATTCTCTCCATATCAATGTTTTTCAGCAGCGATTGAGATTATTCATTGTGCCTCCTTGGAAATACTATAATCCTCGCTACATAAAGCATGATTTAAAATTCTATGGTGGATTAAGTTTTCCCGCTCAAAGCCATTTTGAACAGTTCGTGTATGTAGGCCTTTCATAATGTAAATTATCGGGGGGGCCTCCAGTGTCTGCATTCAGCAGGGATAGTACTACACACAGACGTCTTCATACCACTTGACGTGCTTCTCCAAGCTGTTGCATTATTTTGCTCCTGTGTATCACAGCTCACTCTCTGTGTGGAATTGGAATATGAAATTCAAAAATGCACAAAAACGGCATGTGTGAAACCCCACCCTGTCCTCCCTTATGAGCGACATCGCAACCTTAAAACAGGTAATTCACAATGAAGAGAACTATTCAGTGTTTATTCGTCAAGAAAGATAGTGTGGTGCCGTTTCACACACAGACCAGACGTGTGTCATTAACATTAACTTTCCGAATGGGCACAACTTCCTCTGGGACAAGCAAGCGCTGATCGATGATTAGGTGACATCAAGTGAAAAGTATTTATCATTACTATTTCAGCTTTAGTGAGTTTCTCCAAAAATGTAGATTTATTTATCTATTACATTGTTATAAAGCAACCTGGTTGCTTGTAATTCATTAATGAAATAAAGAAGACTATTTTAGGTATGGATAGGTGTCCATACACCATACACATACCATTTACACTAGGGTGTAATTTATGCTTTTCTAGTCTTCTGACCACTCAAAGCTCTTTAACACTACATCACCCATTCACACCAATTCATACACTGATAGCAGGCGCTGCCATGTAAGGTGCCACTGCCCATCAGGACTATCTAGCATTTATACAACATTCACGCACCCAGATTGGGGTTGAGTGTCTTGCCCAAGGACACATCGACATGGACTAGCGGAGCCAAGGTCAAAGGACGACTCGCTCTACCACTGAGCCACAGCCGCCCAATAATACAAGATGTCAGCAGTAACTTAGACATCTTGTATTAGTGGTGTGCTCATTCTTCTGTGTGATGTGGAAGCTTGCTGGGTTCAGCTCACCCTTTACTTAACTGGGCAGGTGGTATGTTCCTGTTAGGTCCAATGACTTTCAGTGGAGCAGTGTGAGAGAAGAGGCTGCAGCTTTTTAAAAGCTTCACCTCAATTCACACGTTTCATTTCTGTCCTTTTGTTCCAGTTAACTTTTAGATCATTTTTTTTATATCTTAGCACGTGTTCAGAGCGAACGGTTTGCATGCGACTCTGTATTTTAAGATGTATCATCAGTTCAGCGTCCCGAGGCAGCTCTGAGGTCAGAGCAGAAGTAAAAGAGCGAAGGACAACCGCGGGCGACATTTGGAGCAGCTTTGATGTAGAAAAATTGAAATAGGAGCCGTATCATGGGATAATCCACCCCGAAGGATTCACCAGGGTGATACATCATACATGGCAGAAACAAGGGGAGAGAGTGATTTAGTGGTTTCACACCCCTCTGAGCATGATGACAGCAATTTAGGAGTTTCCCCTCCCATCTTCCATCCTGCTAATGGAGCTAGGACAGAACAAGTGATGTGGCATCCAACAAAATTCAGGGTCCTATACACGAGCAGCTTCTGTGGGCGAAAAAGAATTTTGGAAGAATGAAGAAATCTGAACAGAATGTACCAGTAACACTGAAAAGACAAGGTCAGCTCTTTTAAGTGAAATTGACCTTTTTGAATAGGCCAAAACTGAAACGGCTGCCTACTGGAAGGCCTATTTCTAACAAACTTCAACAATCCAAAAGTGAAAATAGAACCATAGCTTATGTTTTAATCAGACTCTACCTGCCTTGATCACCATGTTTTTCCTCCTCCTCAGCTCTTGGTTTACTTGGTTTACTCAAGTGCTTTGAGTGGTTGGAAAGATAAGAAAAGCCCGATACAAGTACAGTCCATTTACTATTTGTCCTACTTTTAACCCTCTGAAAAGGATCCTCTGACTGGCATTAACATTAGCCAACTGTCTTTTTCAGTTTTTAGGATGGTAGCCCTATCATATGAATGTTGCAATGAATTTATTGATACCAAACAGGTCATGCTGATGTGAAATGGTTGCTTCTGTAATAACGTTTAGTGGGAGAGAAAAAGTTTTGATTTCACTTTTTTGGGTTTAAGACAAGATTAGTTTTAATCTTGGTTTAATCTGGTTGGTCTGGTGTTGACTCGCATGTAAATGTGGTGTTAGCCTCTCCTTGTTGGTGTAAAGTGTTCAACTAAAATTTAACGAGGTCCAGTTAGAGAGAATTTCCTCATGCAAAGGTCCGGAACGTCACCATAATGTCTAACTTGTGCTATGATTTTATGCCATATGTATTGAAGTAGCCAACAGTTGTATTAACGTCTGTAGTCAACAACTAACTGACTGTCAAATCAAATAAAGAAAGTTCAATTGAATAATATTTCAACAAAATGTATTTGTTTTCAAATTGAACTGGATGAATTATAAATAATACATAATCTAATAATAAATAAATGTTCTTCTCTCATTTCAAGTAAAATAAGGACTGCATTAAAAAAAAAAAACATAACCTGTTTTCTTTGGCCCACGGCTACACGGGGACTAATTAGCATTAAAAACTTACTGCATATCTCAGGTCCCACAGTGTTTAGAGAAACACACACTTTTTAAATGTTACTTTATTCTACACTGGTAGACTAAAAAACACAATCAAGATGCAACACAGAATATTTGCAAGAAAAGACCTTTTTTTCCCTTTTGGCCACTGGCTGTGCCTTGGCTCTCTCCGTACTATGCTCTGGCTCCGCTCCGAGGACTCCAGGAACATGAAGTCATCTGGAATGACAGAAGTCTATTAGGAACATTTGTTCAGCTCAGAGAGAGAGAGACAGACCAGGGTTCCCATACTTCTGGGAGAAACCCATTACTTTTCAGTGAAATGATGATTTGATTATTACGCGCACTTGACTGGTTTGACTTGGCAGGACTCAGCCTCCCAGTTAATAGCAGCACTTATGTACAAGTCCTGATGCTTCACACAGACCCTCCAACAAAAACACACAAATCAGAAAAGATTGCGTAAATCTGCCTTTTCTGTACTTAGGAAATGTAGCTTAGTGCTGTAAAGACCTCTATGGATCAAGCAAAGCAAGTTTAATAATGTTGTGTTTCTTGGCTTTAGTTTGCTTCATATAATTTATGAAGCATGTTGGTCAGCGTGCTCTGAAGGCCAAGGAGAATAAACTGGATTTCTTTGATTTGGCATTTAGATTTTGAAGTTAGTGTACCTCGGCTGGATGCTCCAGGTCACTAAATACCTCTTTGAAGAGGTATCAGAAGTCAGGAGCAGAATAATTCCACTTCAACATACCTTTTCATTGGGGTAAACTAGAGGTAACTTGTCAAGATTTATGTGGCATTCCCTGTTTTTCCTCATCTCTGTGTGTCTTTCCTGTGCTCAAGAAGTTATCTTACCAAGTTATCTCACTTTGGCATGCAAAGTGTGACGTTCAGTGAAGAGCCTCTGAAACTGCTCGGCCCCCTGAAGCAGCGCCAGCAGAGCCAACTCCACATTTACTGTTCCCTACCTGAGACAGAGGGACATCAGGGGGTCACATGGTGTATGAGTGTTCCTTTGTGACACACACTGTCATGGTGCCCGATCGCATACACCAGTCGAAAATATGGCAGCCATGTGCTGTGATTATGCTTCTATTATTATAGGCCCCACCCCCCTTGGTTCAGACCACGAAGCCTCGAAGTGTTAGGCATATAGGGAACAAATGTAATTGTTGATGGTGTCATTACACTGTGCAATCAACATTTACTTCATGATAAGTTAAAGCAAACACATTGTGGGAACACTGCTACATGAATAAAAAGACGCCGGATGAGGCAAGGAACCTGAGCAGGCAGATGATCATACAGGATTCAAACCAAGGTTATCCAAAGACGACAAGGCTCAGCAGTGAAACTCTGACTTCCTGATTGTTTTTACCTCATAATAAAGATATTTAGATTAGAATTGCAACGATTAATTGATCATTCGATATTCGACCTCTACTATTTCTATAATCAATTAATCGCTTCAGTCATTTTTCAAACTGAAATGCCAAACGTTCTCTGGTTCTCAAATATATTATAGGAGAAAAAAAGCTCTCGGGTGCCACTAAGCCCCAGGTGCAGTGATGGTGTCTTATAGATGCTGTGTGAAATACAGGGCTAATGTCTACATCCGGTGAGTCGCACACACAGCCACCGCATCCACTGTGAATGGAAACATTAGTGCAGCTTTAGGAGCTGAACCAGTTTTCTAAATGATAGCAAAGGGGTGGACATGCATGAGTTGAGGCCTTCCCACCAGTGACAAATAATTAACCTCATATCAGCCTTCCTGCATGAGCACAGGAATAAAACAGGGAGGCTTAAATATAAGAACCTTATGATGGAGGTTATTAACGCTGAGGGCCTGGCATGCTGATTGGCAGGGGGGTGGGGGGGCAGGCACATGTTGGATTCTGCCGATGACCTAAGGGACATAGCTTTTGTGACTTAGCGGGCATTTTGCCTGGCTCTTTGTTATGGCCATGTGTCGCCCCGGGAGCCTGCTGCTATTTCCAAAAGCCCCGGGTTCAAAGCCGCCCAGCCCAATCAGGACTAGGGATTGGGCCAACGCCAGGGAATAAAGAACATCCCAAACATCTAGCACAAAGACCCCTCTGACTCCATCTCTCTCTCTCTCTCTCTCTCTCTCTCTCTCTCTCTATATATATATATATATATATATATATATATATATATTTCGGCCTCTCACTCGCTTGGTCGGTGTCTGAGCTATGCGCTGCCTCTTTGTTCTCCCTGACTTTATGCACTCTAAATCTCCCTGGATATCCGTCTCTAGCCTCTGCCTTCCCAGCTGATCCCAACAGTTCCCTTTGCACCTTCTGTCCTCATGTCCTGTTGTCTCTTCCAACAATCTCTCCTCTCCCATTTCATTCCCTCTTCCTAGTTACAGCTCTCTTTCTCTTCACCTTTGCCGACATCAGATGAAACCCTCCTGAGCCTATGGATGAAGATAAGCCCTGTGAGATAGATTGTGTGCGTGAGACAGAGTAAATCTCCCCTACCCCACCCCCTGCTCCGTCAGCGGCTCAAACCCTTTGCGAGTTCCGTCTGCTCAGGCTAGCAAAGCCACTAAGCTCGCCTGTGCCACTATCCACCTCCCCAGGCACAGCATTAGCTAGCCTGCTTTGTGGCTATTCCCTAATCAAAAACATTTACAGCGTGAGCCAATGCCTGTGAGGGCCAAGACAGACACGCTGCCCCCACCCCGGGCCATGTATATACGATGGATTAGTCCAGCAGGTGCTTGATTATTCAAATCAAAACACACTCTCCAAAAGGCATTCCAAATGGGCTGACCCATAACTTTCACGCTCCCCTGCATGAACCAATGAATGGTTCAGTCCAACAGGTGCCACATTTTGTTTGAAATTCAATCAAAAGTAAAGAATCAGGTGATAAATCCCCCCCCCTCCCCCCTCTCCTCCCAGGCTCACAGTGTCAGCAGCTGCATCTTCCATGGCCCCATTACAATGTCCTCTTACATGAGACACACACACACACACACACACACACACACACACACACACAATGTTTAATGCTGCTTTCGAAGTGCAAAATTCTGGCCTTGGCCAATGGGAGGGAGCATCTGTGAGTGGCGGATTTGAAAGGGACCAATTAGACAAAAGGATTGTATCAGCTAAAAACGCAGGTGCACCACGGTTAGCGAGCAGCAGCTGCTGAGCTCACAAACAGATACACACAAGAGTGCACACACACACGCACAAGCTTTTTCAAATGCATGGTAAATGTTCTCCAGTGCCTTGATTCATCTTTCTGTCCTGGAGGCTAACAACACATACAGTGCCTCCATCTCACCAGCCTTTGATGAATAAAGTAGCAAAAGAAGAACACATGGCACACAAGCCAATAAGGCTTTGAAATGACTTCTCTATGAAAAGTGAGCAAGGAAGAGGAAGAGGATGTAAGGAAGAAACATAAACCCTCGGAGAAGCTTTTTTGAAAATAGCTGATAAAGAGATATTTTTTAAGGAATCAATTTACTGTTTGTGTTCACACAGTCTGCGTTGGACTTGTCAGAGTGACACGCACAGAGAGAGCTCTGATTTGCGCCTGTTTGTAACCCTTCACCGACTCCTTCCAACATAAATCCAGCATTGTCACCTCCCCTTGCTCTCCGCTCTGTTCTCTCTCCCATCTGCTGTTATTCCCCACGACATGTCATCATCCTCTCAGCAGCTCCGGTCCCTATACCGCATGTCCCGGAGGTGTTGCAACAAAGTCTGTCCATTTGTAATCCAATTTAGGATGGAGTGATGGGCAGCGGAGAAATCCGTCTCTGGAAGACCCACACACATACAGTTTTGTTTGGTGATGTAATAGAAATCCTCCAATAAGTCGGAGAGAGTTGTCTGCCGCCGGCTCGGCATCCCAATCAGTTGTGCGGCTGAGCAGTTAGCATGCCTGCTGCTCTCTGTACGGCCAAAGGAGAGGCCTTCCCAGAGTCACATGAGGCTATCTCTACTTCATTAAAGGCCTCCCTTTAGCAAGTGTCTCTCTGTCTGGAGAAAGTGCATAAATTCAGGAAATGGCAGATTGAGTTGTGCAATGACGACTTAACAGCCATACGTCGTCAGGCTGTGTTCATTCCCACAGCCCGTCGTCTTGGTGCTGGCCGGGGTTTTCATGAAGGCTGAGAGTCCATCAGAGGATTGATAGCAGAGAGAATAGTATATGAAATCCCAGCTGGTTGGTAGTCACCTATTAGCCTCTGGGATGCACAGTTAACTGCTGCTCGCTCCTGAGCGCTGAGGTGCTTAAGAGGTGCTTTAATGGTTGATTAGCAGTCTGTGGGAGCCGCCCTGTGTGCCAAAGGCACTGTCCTCTCCGTTTTATGCCTTTCTGAAAAACCAATTAGCACGATTACAGGGCCTAAGTTCCATTAAACATGAATCAAAAACACTGTTCTCTGGGTTAGCAGCTAACATGAATTGACGGCTGACATGATTTTGAGGGAGCAGTGATTCCATTTTAGCTTTACAGTGTACGAGGACTCATCAGACAGCATCACAGTGGTGATACAGAAAATCAGTCATGCCACTGGAAGGAGATCAAACACTGAGGGGATTGCTGTCGTCTCCTGTTCAGTTGAACACATTCGCAGCATGATGCTTGATGTCAGCCACTGTCTTTGTTGGTTAAGGGACGTCTACTCTTAGGTTAACTCAGAGAAGTGGTTTTAGTTAGGAGGATGTGGAGTTCTGGAATGACTGTAGGGCTGGCTATTGAAACGGAATACTTCTTTGGTACCGATTTGAAATGTGTAATTAATCCAAAAGTGACCCATAATCCAAATGATTGAGGGCCCCAGAGCTGATCAGTACTCCCAGTAGGCCACTGGTAGCTGTGTTTCATTCTCTATCCTCCCCCCAGCCCCCCCCTTTTTTGTCTCAATTTCTCCCCTCTACCTCTCGCTTTGACTGAGGAGAGTCTCTCAGTACCTCCATAACCTCCTGTGGGGGGAGGAAGAGGTCATTGTCTATTTCTTCTCTGTCTCTTGTTCCTTCAGTCTGTCAGTCCCTACAAAAACACGTGCATGCATCACACACAAACCCAGACGGCCCACTCCCACCCAATCTCAGAGTAAGCGGGGGTCTCTGTCAGGACGGCAGGCTAATTTTACCCCAGCCACCAGGCCTGGTGGGGGGGGAACCGAGAGGGAGAGCACATTCAGGGGTGTTATTTTGAGTGCCGTGTCGAGGCGTAGGATGAGACTGTAAGCAACCTGAGGGCAGCTTATCAGTGGAGTCAATGTGTTTGTATTTGTGTGCATGTGACCACCACTCTTACTATGAGAGACACGTACTGGATAATATTACCGGCTCGCTGTAGAGTGATACTGTACTATGGATTGCAAGGCATGCAACTGACACAAACCCACACACTCACACACAAACATGCGCATGTATTTCATTTAGTTTGAGGAAAGTAATTTGTTGCTTTCTAACTGACACCAGACAGCATTTTCTTGTCTAAAGCTACAGTAGATGATTCAGCTGTGTGCAGATATGGGCGCAACCGACTACTTTAATGTCTTTATCTTTGAACACACTTCCTGACACACTGAGTAATTAGAACTTCCCTACATCGCCTTCAACTTGTGCAACTGAATTTAAATTGCTCTCTCTCTTTTTTCATCATTATCTTGTTGTCAGACGAGCTGCAGATTCAGCTCTTCTGAGAATTGTTTGCTCACAATTCAGGGCTTCAGCTGACTGCAAACTTCGCTGCCACAGGTCTGAGGCCAATTGCAAAGCAAAACACAGTAAGACCATTATTAAGCGCTGTTCTCTCTCCATCTCCATCTCTTTCCAGACAGTGAGATTGTTCCTCCCGACTGCCTACGCCCGCGCTCCTTCACCACAGTGCGCTCCTCCTCTCTCCGGCGTGACGCTGACGACTCCCGTCTGTCCGTCAGCCTGTGTGACCTCAACCTGCAGCAGGAGGATGGAAGCAAAGGCCACAATCACTCCCACCGCCACACCCTCCACCTGGCCTCTTCCTCCTCTTCCTCCACCTGTCCCATACCCCAGAACTCCCTGAACTCCCAGCAGTCCTCTCTGCTGCCATCCTCCTTGGAAAGCGACCTCCACTTCCACCAGCTGCGCGGCGCCCACATCAAAACGCTGGACGAGCAGACGGTGGCGCGATCCGAGCACGCACGAGAGGAACGCACTCTCGTCTTCACCAACCGGCCCCTGCGCACCGGAGAAACCGTCTTCATCAAAGTCACCAAGTCCAGCCCGGCACGCTCAGGCTCATTGTCCTACGGCGTGACGTCGTGCGACCCAGCGGTGCTGCGCCCCAGTGACTTGCCTTACAATCCAGAGGCTCTGGTGGACAGGAAGGAGTTTTGGGCAGTGTGTCGGGTGCCGACGCCTCTCCAAAGCAGTGACATCCTGGGCTTCCTGGTCAACCAGGAGGGGGAGGTCATCCTCAGTCACAACGGCACCAATGTGGGCATGCAGGTGTGTGTGGACAACTCCCGCCCACTCTGGATGTTCTTCGGTCTCCATGGGGCTGTGACTCAGCTGAGGATTCTTGGTAAGTGAGCACCACATGAAGTCACAATAAATACTAGGGAGTTCGACAGAAATATTTCCAGGGGTACTGGAGCGATTTATTATCGCATTATAATCGATTTAGGAGAGGCCGAGATATCGAAGTTCAAAAAATGCTGGATTCGAACTGTTTTTTTTCACGTCCAGTTGCACCGGCCCGTTATGAGAGCCAATCTGCTCCGCCCAACATGCAAAAATATGCATTATTCAACAACTTCCATTTTGGGGAAGTTTTAGTTTTTCAACCACTTTTAAGAGACGTCTTTTTTCATCAACGATGCATATTGCATATTTAATAACGTCACTGTTCGTGTTTAATGTCGTGTGGAAGGAGAAGTCGTTGACGAACATAATTGATACTACACTTCCCACAAAGCAACCAATAGCTTCTCTCTGTTAGACTTTTAAACTCGGTGCACCCGGTTTGTCAGGCTTTCTGTTTGAGCTCGACAAATAAATGGGCGAGGCTCGTATACCAGCTTTGCAGATATATCGGTGTCTGTGCATATGTCTGCCGATAACTAACGAGAAATTGCAATTCAGACAGACCAAACCAGTTTTAAGGACATTTAGAATAAACATGGTTTGTCCACCAATGAGCACTGACGAGATTATTTTTAATTTGTAAAACATTCCACTCGGTCACCTGGTCGCAGTAATGAAAAAAATAATTGTGATAAAGATAATTTGTTAATGTTATATGTTTATAATTTTAAAAAAAATACTATCTACTGATTTGTTTTGAAATCAGCCTGAATAATCTGGTATTGGTCAGACTTAACTTTCGGTGATAAATTTGTAGTTTCCAAGCCAACAAAATCCTGATGACATCATCACACAGTTATAGAAGACATTACACAACTGTTTTCACAGGCTAGGTGGTATTCTTTGTGCAGAGCACACTGACCTTCATGTGTAAAGTTATCAAATAACTGCGGTTAAATGAAATACATGCAGGTATTCCTGTCTGTAAGAACACTGTCATTCACAAACACAACTACACCAGGAGGATATGGTGACCCTGTCTCCGACAAAATGATGATCCCGTACAACTAAACTGCATTCTCAATTACGTTTTGAGGGAAATACATTTTCTCTTGGATTACAGTCTCAGTTTTAAACACATGGTTAATGTTTTTAAATTGAAACAGTAAAGAAAAAAGATGCTGTTAGGTTATTTAAAGGAGCAGTGTCATCTAGTGGTGAGGTTGCAGATTGCAGTGTCCCTTCTGGGCTACTGTAGAAACATGGCGGAACAACGTAACGCTCATGAACACTCTGAAGTCAGAGGAACCACCGAGTGTCATTCTAGTTTTCTTCTAAATTGCTTCCAGACAGTTCCAGTGGATGTGCCTGCCGTACCCGCTGCCTTTCCAAAACTGTTTAGTTAGTTTATCCGTCTACTTCTGCGACAGCTGAATGTCTGATATCGAGTGCAGTCTTTTCTTGAAAAAATCTCCCAACAAAAATGACAATTTCTACATCCTCAACACACACGGTGCTTGTGAACTGTTAAAACAGGTCAACGTTGACTTACACACAGGACACAAACAGGACACCGACTATGATCATAAATTTGTGATGCGTCATAAACAAACAATCTGGGAGAATGCGTTTCCCTCAAAACATAATCAACAGTGCACTTTTTGTTGTATGGGAACGTCATTTTTAGGAGACCAGGCTGGAAATGGATATGTGGAGGCAACTGAATAAACAGACAGATATATGATATTATAGTACAACACAGTTGTAATAACATAAAATGTGTCTTCAGATGACAATAATTGACGTGTATACTGTACATTAATACACACTTACAAATGTCCTCATATCTGCTTACAACTACGAGACGGTGCTATATACCATTTTTGAAATCTTTGTTTACTGCTCATAAAAGCTATATATGGTTTAAAGTTTAAAGTGTTGCTGAGTATTTTAAAAGATAAAAGACAAAGATAAAAATCTGTGTATCAGATGGAAAAGTTTGAACGTTATTTTATCCGCCTCATGTGAGTGTCTTAAAGGGAGTAATAAAAGGGGCCGCTTGCTTTATCTTGTGAATTGTCTCACTTGAAAGAGTAATTTATGGTGGAAAAAAAACAATCCTTTCAGCCCAGCGATGCATCCTGGGTCAGGAACCTACAGATCAGGATATCGATCTTCATTTGGCTGGGCACACCACTGCTGACACCTCTGAGCTATGTGCTGAATTAATTTACTTCCTGGGGTTGAAAATCTATTTGTGCTAAGTGTTGATCACTCTGACAGTATGTCAATCGGGGCAAACCAACCACGTCTCCCCGTTTTGGAAATTACTGCCGGGGGTCATGACCGGCACCAAGGGGTCAAAATATTTACAGACAGGAAGCGTCCACACACATTCAGAGGATCAGAGAGAAAAGTGGATGTTCTGTCACGACCCGCGAAGATGAGAAACAAGAAGTGTGAACAGAGGTGGAGAGAGGCTGCGGGGGGCCGACAAGATGTCTCAGCGGGTGGACACTTTGCCTGTCAGTGGTGTGCCAAGCATATTGCCTTCCCACGAGATGTGTGTGTGTGTGGGGGGCCATTCACATGCTGTGAATGACATTCTAAATGACATTTGTTCCCACATCTGCCAAAGAAAGTCTTTATTTAAGCTAAACTGCCACACAAATTGATTACATGCATGCATACGAGACATTCTTAAAATGATCATTTTGAACAACAAGCTATTCACCCAGTAATAGCAAAGGGTTGACAGTAAAACGGCACACATATAATACAAAGTGTGGATCAGCTGTGGATGCTGTCTTTCCATTAACGCAGCTCTTAAGAGGCACAAAACTGCAAAGGTGTCTCGCGTGTTTGTCTGTGGAGGAAGAGGCATCTATAAATACATCCTGCAATTCTTCAGTGACAGCAGCGGAAAAGGAAAGCAAAGGTTAAAAAGAGATTAGAGAGGAACAACATTAGCGTTCGCTAGACATGCAAGAGAGACAGACGCTGAAGACAATCTCAAACCTTTCTCTTGTCAAAAGTCTTGAAACACCAGTGGAAGGATGTTAAACTCTAGAGTAGGGATGTCACGAGAACCAATACTTTGGTAACAAGTCGATACAAAAATTCTGAAAACGTGACCATACTTGTTCTACGGGGTCCAGGGCTCGAGACTAACAGCGTCCCGTCCTTCCCCGGGGGACGAAATAAAAATGTCCCAGATAATGCTACATTGTGAACAACAAATCTGTTTTGAAATCTGCAGATGGAGAGCTAGCTAACGTTAGCTGATAGCAGTTAGCTGTTAGCAGCACGTGTCCTGCATGGCTACATAACGTTCGGAGGTCGCATTGAGTAACATTAATATGCGTTCAAGTTCTATCCAGTAAAAGTCACATATTGAGCGAAGCTACATTATAACCTTATCATGATGTGTTCAAATGTTCAAAAACCGGTATGCTGAAAAAATGCGATATTGGGATTTTATGAGATAGTTGAAAGAGAAAATTGCACTTTATAATGTAAACATCAAATCCTTTTTTTATTGGGGCCTTTTGTGTTCAGTTCAATGTTCAATTAGTTCAATGCTGGAAATAATTTCCTTTCTTTCTTTTAGTTCAACAAGCAATTTGTTGTATTTTGGCAGTATATTTTAACTTAATATCAGTTTATTTAACACCAGTAATATCAGTATTGTGATATTCAGCGACGCTATATTCTCCTCATATCGTGGTGCCCTATTCCAAATCTGGATCTTTGCATGTTGTACAAGGACATTCGCTGTGTTCACTAAGGGCTAATGTTGCTCTCTGTTAGCCTGACCCACTTAACAACAACTGACAGCAAAGTGACTGTGACAACCATGTCAATACAAATGACGGTGAGCTTCATTATACGGTAGCTGTGATGTGTAGAGGGATCAACTCAGCAAATGCCAAAAAAACACAGTTCCCCAACATGAGGATTGTGTTTGTGTCTGCTTGATCCTACATTTTGTGCTACATTTTCCCTTTTAAGGTGTGTAAATGACTCCAGTTGCTCTGCTTCGTGGGTTGTTGTTCTGTCTGGGATGTTGTGGTGGATTAGCTGATCCGCTGATCAATCAAGGACAGTGTTAACAGGTTGGTCTCATTCTATCCTCTCAGCAGGGAGGGGCTGGGCTCTGTTAAGATGTAGGAGGACAGGTGAGCTAGTTCTGCAGGAAACAATATTCTTTGATATTTGGTCTTCTCATTGCTATGGATGGGTGTCCACAGACAGAGTGAGATGTCACTTAGACATCTCAGCTCACCCTTTACTTACCTGGGTAGGTGGTATGTTCCGGTTAGGTCCAATGACTTTCAGTGGAGCAGTGTGAGAGGCTGCAGATTTTTGAAAGTTTTATGTTGACAAACCAGTAAACTTTCTTGGAGGGGCAGCTCCGCAATCAGCAATTCAGTTTTTATGTTTCATCTTCTCTTTACCTTCAAAACCAAACCTTGCCTTCTTTTCTGTTGCAAAAAAAACCCCTAAATGTCTAGATCCTGTGTTATCTCACAGAGAGATCACCTGCTTTACTGTTAAATTACATTTTTGCTCTGCATCTGTCCATAACAGACTGCCTGTTTGTTTTCTGTGCAGAGAGCGTTGGCAGCACAACAACACAGGAAAAGCAGAACAATGGTCGGAGGCACATCTCCTTATCAGAGCAGATCTAAGAATTCCCACTGAGGGGTGAATCATTTTTCATCACTTTCCAGCTGCTTTGAATTAGGAGGCATCTCTTATCTGGCTCTTGCAGCTCTTGATCTATTGCTTTATGTTGACTGGGGAGCAATTTAGCTTTCAGTGAAGCTGAATGAGAGCCATGCCTTCGACTCGGGAGTGAGGGATGTTAAATTTGACATCTTGGCTCTCCCAGTGGACTTCTGCTTTCAGGATGGCAAGATAGAGCAGTCATCACAGAGGCCTCTCACTTCTAACAAAGCATGAAGTAATGGACATTTCTAATAGGAACATACTCAAACAGATGCATCAGGCTAGCTCGGGTCAGCCAAGAGTGCTCGGACAGGGTAATGATGGTGGATGAGATCAATAGTGCAGTAGTTCTATTAGCAGCAATGGTTCTGGAGGTAATACTTACTTTATCATTGTGAATACAAATTCTGGTTTCTGTTTTAAATCTATTTGAAGTTTAAACTATTCTGTTCAATATACGCGTCTCAGTATAATGAAATGTATACGTTAGGACACATGCATAGTGTGTATCTTTGTGCCTCATAAACCATGTGCAGAACAAATTCAATTCTGTGCTATATTGTCAGAATTTAAGCTCAGAAAATGCACCGTGACTCAGCCTCAGCTGTACTCTGAGCAACAAGCCGACCTTTAGCTGGATACATAGGGTACTATGCTGCACCTTTATACGTGGGTGTTTCAGTCTGAATCTGTGGTTTCTAAGCCCTCCATGCAAAGACATGTCACTTATAGTTTCACCCACCGGGATACACCAGCTCACTGACTGCATGCCACACAGTCTCTATTTTCCAAATATCTCGCAGTAGTGTGATTATGCCAAAGGAAGCTGCAAGCAGACCAGCTGACAGTCAAACTTTGAGAGACAGACATTGAAGGGACCTTGTGCCTTGTGGTGTGGAAGTAGAACACCCATGCAGTGACCCACTTCACATGTATTATAGATTCCATTAAAATGTCAGCGCATTCATGCTCAAGTGAAACGTCTCACCGCCCACATCCTCGTACACCGCGGCTGCCTCGCTCCTCTCTCCTCCTCTTCTCAACTTCTGTCATCTTTGCTGGTGTCTTGTCTTCTCTTTCAAATTAACTTGTTTTTTTTTATCATTTTGGTCATTTTGGTGCCCCCCACCTCTTTGTTTCTACCCCCTCAGTTGTCACACATGTACCCGTGCAGGCATACATACGGGCGTTCACACAGGCTCAACTACATGCACACGGTAACAGGCTCACTAGTCATCTATAATAAAGTGAAACCTGATCATATAGCACTGTGGGCTACTCGAATAATTGTCCATTTTAGTTACTGTAGGTAATCGAGTTCTACAGGCATGAGTCAGCATGTTTACACGTCCTGTTCTCTCAAAGTCGATGTGTTTTCTGAATGTGTTTTTGGTTAGATGTTTAAAATAAGGTCTGTGTTGACCACAAGCTGAAGAGATTTAAATGTTTACTTTTACGATATTAAATAGGTCAGTAAATGCCCCTCTGGTGAGTTTAGCAGCTTTTACATGTCCTAAAGTGTCTAAATGAGACGGCTAAACGTCCTCACTAGAACATGATAATGTTCCTGAACAAAACCTTTAAGAATCATAAACATTTGTTTGCCACAGAGATTATTTTCTACAATAGTCCAAAATCCAATGGAAGAATCTCATTGGCTGTTTGGGAACCAGTGATGACTTCCTGTCAGCCGACATGTGTCATCCCTGCAGCTCTCTAAACACTCCGACTATGGACAGGGATATGTATAGTATAAATGTAGCAACATCATCATGCAGAAACCTAGGTTAGCTTTAGAAGGGCTGGGGAAAACAGCATTTTGTCACTTAAACATATGAACTTTGACCAAAATGTAAATGCTCAGATTTGAATGCTTAAAGGAACACCACTGGGAAATAAAAACTAAATGACTGGACCTGCCGTTTGAAAGTTTACCCTACCCGTTAACTTTATGATAAACGAATACTGCATTTGCTTCTGTCCTTTACTGCCTTATCTGTGACTGATGTTCAGCAGCATCTTCCTGGAAGAATACTAACAATAAATAATGACAGACATTTAATCAGTTTTTGTGCCGGAGCAGTTTGCAGTGCTTTTACATCCTCGAGTCGTGTGTTCCTCTTGGCCTGATACATTGAAGCTGTTTATTTCAGTTTATTTCATATTGTATATTCCTTCAGAGTGCAGAGTTTGATATCAGGAGAGATGAAGTCTGGGTTCAACAGTCCCAGACCTCCTGTTGGTTAGATTGTATTTTCATGTGACTGGACATTAACCAGGAGCAGACTGGGGTTGAGGTGTAGCCTCAGATGCTAGCTGGGTTAGCTTAGCTTCCATCTCTCCTCCCTCTCGACTCACGTTTGGTGCAGCAGGTCTGGCTGGGTGGCCGCCTCAAGGTCCGCTCCCCACGAATGAATCCGATCCGTTCTGAGTGCTCCAGTAGTAAAAACAAATTAAGACAAAATTGTGTTGAAACTCATGGAAGCTACCGGCCGCAGCATCTACAGTACATGCATCACTCTTGACATAGAACATAAATATTCGCTAAATCACTGAAAAGTGTGGGGTGCATGTCATTTTACATTTCAGAGACATCTTTCTAGGCATACCGCATGCATTCCTCCATGTAAACAAGCGTTAATACATGAGTATGGAAGCAAACACACTCTCCTCACTGCACCTATTAAAGTGAACAGCTCAGAGATGTACGACCGGGTCCTCCCTCCAAAACAGCTCTTTTGTCTTTGAAGATAATATCTCCACCGCGGACAGAAGAGACTATTAACATTTCGTGCAGCAGGGGAAGCCATGACCTTAAAGTGCTACTCTCAGAGCTGCTGTCCTCTCATCCGATCTGAACACGTGCACGCAACAGAGCTGAGCCACATTTGTCCCGATACCTCAGAACAAGAGTCACCCATCGTGAAACGCTTTGAGGATACAGCATGACCAACTCAAACATTTGCAAGGATCCTTCCTCTCTTTTCGTTCTTTCTGGTGCATGTTAAGTCTATACATGTAACCCCTTCCCTCCCTTCAGGTTGTATTGTAAAAAAGGACCCAAAGCTGTGGCTCACACAAGCCTGAAGGCTGCGATCCTACGACACACACGTATGCTAAGCCCCAAGCCCTCCACCGTCCTCCACCCTGCATCGCCACCCACCTCCCTCATCACATACTCTGCATACCTCCCATAGATGCTAAAGCTGGAAGCATTGCTGAAGTAGTTAGCAGCAGAGATGTGGCCTCAGACGGGCAGCTGTTCACACAGGTCGGTTTGATGTAGTGGCGGGATCAGGGCTGGGCAGAACAGATCCTGCCTCAGCTGCCCTGGATGGCAGTTGCTTGCCTGCCAGGGGGATTAACAGGGAGAGATGGACAAAGAAAGGGAGGGAGGGATGGGAGAGAAAGAGGACTCGGCTCCAGTGGGGAACCGCTCATGCTACAGGGCTGCAGGGTGATCAGGCTCAAGTAATCCGATGAGAGGCGCAACATGAGGAGTGGAGTAGCACCTTGTAGAGTGGCACAGTGATTTACTGATCAACACTCACAGCCTTTCTCTAGCTGCTTAGATCTCCTTTTGTAGTGGACCTTTAAGGCCTCAAGAGGCTAAAATAGCATGGAGTCTGTGTCGGAAACAATTGACAATCAAGCCAACTCAACGTTTCCTCATTCAGCAAGATATCTTACCGGCACAAAAAAAGGTAAAAGCAAGAAAATATAAGGAGGCGTATCTGTCCCTGTGCTTTACAAGCACTATGGTCGGCCAAGAAGAGAGACCCCGGTGTGTTGTGTGTCCTAAAATACTGGCGGCAGACAGTATGAAGCCCACTACATTAAAAAGACACTTGGAAACCCACCACCCTCGAACATGTAAACAAGCACCTTGAGTTCAAAAAAAGAAATTGGAAAACTGTCATGCCCAGCAGAGTCACTCTGTAAAAGCTGCATCTGTATGTCACAAAAAGCTTTTATTGAAAGCAATCACAACAAAGTAAATCCACATCAATCATTGCTGGATGTGTTATTTTCGTGTTAGAGAGAACCTGCTGCTAAATGTGGGGAAATATACGTTGTTTGCACTTAAAATAATTAAATTAATTTTATTTACAAATGAATACGTCAGAAAGCAATTTCTATGTAGTAATAGGAATGTGCCTATGCATAAGAATGTGATCTATGCAGAGAAAGCACTGAGTAACCTCTTGTCTTTGGTCATTATTCTATATGTAGGATTCTTTATTTTCTTGCACACTAATTCAGTTTGAAAAACCTGTTAAATGGGGAAAAGTTTTTAACATTTGAAGTTAATTTTACTTGAAAATATATTGAAGAATGTAATGCAATTAATATGTCTGAAAGCACTACTTGAAAGCAATCTAAAGTCCAATCTTTTTGGAAATGGATTTTATTATTGCTATTTCTTTTAGAGTTTGGGGTGGGTGGGGTGCGGTGGGGGGGGGCTTACAATGTTCCTATATCATCAAAGGGGGGCTTGACAGAAAAGGTTTGGGAACCACTGCTGTAGATGATCGATTTGCTCTAAATCCGAGTGACTCTGTTATTGTTTGGCCCTGTAGAGAAATTGGCCCCTGGCCCCGGGCATCAGTTGTATTGATCACCGCTGGTGCAGATGGGACATTCGTCGTGATGTTACTGGTCAGTGTTGATGGTGACATTCACACATGAAATGCTCCTCAGTACGCTTCACCACAGTGGAGCGATGCTTCTTAGAAACAAAGCAGGTCCTGAAATAGGATGATTAAATATCTAATGAGCACACAGCAGCTGACTTCTGATGCCGTTGTTAGTGTGCTATTTTTTTGACAGCAAGCTTCAGGGAAGGTAATTAAAGTAATCTGCAGCTACGCTGAGACGCAGCACAGCATTTGATGGGAATTCTTAGTTGGCGATTACATGCTTGCTTTGCCAGAAAGCTCAGGTGCATTTAAATTTGTTGGGTATTTTGGTGTGGCTGGCCTACCTGTGATGGTAAACTATGAAAAGTTATTTCAGATGACAGAGCATTCCACAAGATCAGTGACATTAGGCATTGCCCTCAGGAAACACCTACTGCTGTATTCTATTATTTGTATAAAGCACCACAATGTTGCATGTCCCTGATGATACTGTCCTTTTGGGCAAAATGGAAATTTTAAAGCTGCATTAATTCCTTTTTTTTCAACCACTTTGGAACCGAGGAATATGACTAATGTGTTAGCAAAGAGACACCTTAGCATTCAAATGTTTCTGGCCACCTGACAAATTTGTAGTCTAACATTTACTCCACTTTCAGCTCTGTTTTGGTCTCCCAACCACTGAGAGAAGCATCCAGCGTTTCATCTGCTGAACCAACTATTCATTTGCTGGCTGCCTGAAACAAATCAGTTTACGGCCCCTTACACACTGCACATAGTCCTTTCATCCGTTCCTAACATGTAAATATTGATTAGTGCAGCTCCAAGGTCACACGTTCAACTTGTGTTAGTCAATGACTTTGAATGCCGTCTGTCATGCCTGACCTGTGTTTCCAGGCATCACAGGCATTTCAACATGTGTTCACGGAATTCCCATTTGTTTCCCCGACCGTCGTGTCGAGGCAGAATGCGGAAAGACTGGAGGACTGCTTTAAAATACACTCTCTAAAAAAGGCAGAGGAGTGATAAATATGTGCACACTGAAAAAAAAAAAGACTGCTCTCACAAATTGGAGTGCTCTCACTGTTCTCTCGTGACTTTAAATGTAACACCTGGATAATGAAAACAAGTTGATTGTGCTCTGGTTCATTGTTTGTATTTTATTGTCGACCAAATGAGAAACAAAAGAAAAACAATAAAAAGAGCAGGCGTCTCCGAGAAGACCTATTAGCTGTAATGAGTTGTGCCTTTATGTCACTTTATATGACACTTTCATTATAAGAAGTCATGATTAACCTGCTTTGAGAGCACTCCATGGATGTGTTCTTCTTATTTGGCTTACAGTGTTCATTTCCTTCTCTGTGCTATTTGTTGTTGTTACATCCTGTCACCATGTCGGTCAGCCTGCATTCAGATTATATTCTGACTAATACAATATTCTATCAATCTCCAGTAATGTCACTCAGGCAATTTCCACTATAGATTCATGACAGCTGGTTACTGAATAAAGTAATTGGCGTTCGGATCAAATCAAACCTCTAATCCCCTCCTTTAATCTGCTCGGACTAGGTTCCACTCACCTCGGGGATCCGCGGACCTCGTCGAACCCCAGCTCGCCCTCCTCCTCTCCACACACTCCCAGCGCCCTGGGCAGTGGCAGCTCTGATCTGGTGCTGAACGGAGGCCTGTGCTCCGCTGCGTACTGCAGCTCAGCAGGGGGTAGGTACACCCGGATATGAGGAGATGCCTCTGCAGAAGCTCAGCATCAATCACACCACAGGGGGGCGTAGTGGAAACCATTATGGGACAGTGAGCAGATGTTAGGAACAATAGCCAGCACTTCATGGTCCCACTGCTGCTGCAGCTGCAGCTGGAGGTATAGGGACGTGTTTGGTTATGTAAATGGACCTGATGCAACCCGTTTGTTTACATAGTGCCAGACATAAACCTGATGAAAACGTCCCACACATGAGAAGCTGCCATTTAGTTTCACTTCATTAACTTAGCTGGATGCCGTTTTCGTGTGAGCTCATTACTTGCTGGATAGAGGGAGGTGTTTTGGATCTTAAATGTACTAAAAGTGTACTGAAATCCACTGACAAAATATGCTGGTGAGTTGGATACATCTCTTGCTTCTGACTGGTGAAGGCTAGTAGCAAGTGGTGCAGCTGACATGTCCTAAAAGTGGACACGTTAGCTGCACCCACGGTTGCGAGGAGCAACAAAGAAATATTTCCATTTAAAAGTTATTAATTCTGTAAGTTGACTTAGCTAGGAGGCTAGCTAACCATGAAAGAAGACGTTAAGCCTGCTTGCAAAGGTCTGATTGGTCAACATGTTCTCTAACCCAAACTCGTCTGAACTAACTCTAATGTAAAGCCATCAGCGTCGGTATTAGACGCTCAGAGCCACTGACGCTGTATAAAGAGAGAAAGATAAAGGTGGGTTGGTGGGAGATGAGGCTGGACGGGTTAAACTAACGCAGGAGACTGTTCATGTCCCATATGACACCCATTATTTTAGTTCTGTTACGTAACAAACAGACTTATTTTACGTGACAAATGTTTCTCTCTACTCGTGATAGATTTACTCATTTCATAAAAAACATACTGCTTTTCTGTGGCTGAGATAAAAAGATTTAATTCCAATTTCTCCACAGGAACAACCCCAAATTCACCAGTCAGCCTCCCCAAGTCACCGACATTTCCAACGGGCCGCGCTTGGTCCGACGAGTGCTCCATCTGTTACGAGAACCCCGTGGACACGGTCATCTACGCCTGTGGACACATGTGTCTGTGCTACAGCTGTGGCCTCAAACTCAAGAAGATGTCCAATGCCTGCTGTCCCATCTGCAGAAGGCAGATCAAAGACATCATCAAAACCTACCGCAGCACGTAAAGGGGACGGACAGACGGACTCCCTCAGAACAGCAAGATCAGGGGAAGACGTGTCGAAGTTCAGGAAATATGAACTCTGGGACTTTAAATTTGGTTTATTCACAGAATTGTTTTGTTCGCTCGCATGACCTTTTCCAAAGTCGGTATTGCCTGGCTGGAAAGGTCTCTTGTCCCTGCAGAGGCGGCATATGAAGAGGTCGGAGGTTCCACTGAGAACTTTCTTCTAACCAGAAGCGTTTGCTCTCTGCTGGGATCATTGGAAGACTGTGAACGAGAGGACTGAAGAACTGAAACAATTCCAAAAATGATTTCATTTGTTGAGCCATGTTTTTAGGGACTGTCACCCCCAGTTTGCACCGAAGCAAACGAGTCACTTTGGGGCTGAATGTGTTGATAACCATTCTCTCTGAGGACGACTGAAGCTCTGACTTAGTTCTGACAGGTTTTCACCTCAGTACGTCACAACTTGTGTCTGTGTGTTACTGAGCATTCAGTCTGGAGCGATGACGTGGTGGATCTCTGTGACTGTCGTGGTGATTATCAGTGAGTGATGTGCGTAGAGGTGGAAGGCGGAACTGAGTATATAAATTAGGATTGTAACACCTCTTGTACTCGTATAATATAATGTACCTTTATGGTAGTTCTATTGCAAATGTCGGTGGTAGCTATATCGTCGTGCTAGCTAGCAGCTTGCTCTGCAATGTGGTATGTTGCACTGAAATCAGCATCATCCTCTCAGAAAAGTTAGGGTAAAGACATTCATCGGTTCAAACAATCCACAAACCTGCGTCCAGCAGACTCAGCAGCTCTGAATCTATGACAGGAAACAGGAAGTGATTTTGGATTCTCCTCAGGGCCAACAATCTTTTTACTATCCTCCCAAACTTTACCTACATCACGCCTAACACACTGTGAGCGCTCATGACGAATGGACAGGTGCTCTGAAATAGTTCCCATGACAACGCAGGAGTCAAAGGATCGTTGCCATGGTATCAGAAGCCACCACAGATGCAGCACAGCCTCCTGCCTTAAACCAGAGGAGGCTCATGTGGATGTGTCCTGCCGTTGACACATTACCAAATAATGCTGTTGTGTGGCACAAAAGGTTCACTCAGAGGAGAAACAAAGCACACACATCTAAAAGAAATATTTTTGTAACATAAATTCACAACATTTCCAATATTTCCAAAGGTCATCAAACATATATAAAATGTTTGATGACCTTTGTGACAGGCCTTTCACCAGCAGCAAAAATCCCTTCATATTTTGAATATTTGTGTGATTCCTATCCCCTGATTCCACTACAAAATGTCTTGATACGTCCCCCAGAGATTTCACCTTCATAGACAGCAACTCAGCAGTAAGCCATAGCTTATCACAGGAGAGCCCGCGCTGAGAGACGGTTGTCTTTTTTTCAATGACACTCTACTTCCTTCTGTAGATAGTTACACACGGGGCTCAAACCTTTGCTGCTATGCTATTTGCCAGCTGCCCGCTCTGGGCGAATGCTGTCAGTGATGTTTCACACATCCCTCCTCCCACATTACACTTTGATTACGCTACTGCTTGAAGTGTTAATTCACATTTTGAATGTTAACTTATGTATTTAGAGAGATTAATGATTTTTATCAGTGTGCTTGATTTGAAACAAAAAAACAAAGAAAAAAATGTTTTGTCTGTTTGTTTGTTTTCAAGTTTCCTCCTTATTGATAATCATGATTCTAAGATTTGTTTTCCTGTTTTTACATTCTTGTTCTCTACTAGTGAGAATATAGAGTTTCTCGTACCGTGCAGCAATAAGACATATTGCAGTACACAATCAAAAGCCCGTTGCTTTGTGGTGCAACATATAAACTCTTGAATTTTGTGAGCTCTTTTTTGGTAATTGATCTTCTTGTGTATTAACCTGTGTTAGGGAGCCCTACTACCCATTCTTTAAGTATATTTCTTGTCATTATTGGGTCTGGAAGCCATCTCTGAATGGTCATGATAAATGTCACTTTATAAAGCTACTGATTGTAATATTGTTCATGTTTAGGCCAGCGTTGCTCTCTGAGACTCAACCACGGCATGTTTTCTTTTGACACTCCGACCAAATTGAATCATTGGTTATTTTGTTTTGTTTTCACATCACATAAATGGAAGTCCTGGACTTTTTAAAAATGTACATCTATAAATTTCTGGACCATATGAATTGATAAACACACACACCAAGCCAAAAACCATTTGGCTGAAGATTTTCATCAGTATACATATACATACCTTTTTACTGAAGGTATTTTTATTTTGTATTATTTGTTTGCATCCAGAATACTCCGCAGGCTCCTTGAATGTAGCTGATCCTGTCATTGTACTATTTATTTGTCCATCACCGACGTGTGGACTAAGTGTTTGCTTTCTCTTTGTGTGCGGCCAATCACACAGCAGCACGTTTAGAGTACTTTTTGTAATGCCTGAGTAATCTGTTCACTCTGTGTGAACATGGGGACCAACAGTAGACGAGCATCCGAGTGGACCGCTGTCAGTGTTGGTGTAGACTGGAACCATATCTATATATCTAGATATATAGATATAGATCTAGATCTATATATAGACTCAACTGCTGAAGTACTTTACAAACCTGTATTTTCTTTTTCTTTTGAAACATCACGTATTTGTTCCTGAACGCTGTTCAGTGCGAGTCGGATGATTGTGGTGAATAAACTTTCCAGATGTGTTTGAGCTGTGTTGATCTCGTGTTTCACTCGGTGAGAGCTCAGATGTGCACAGTTTGTTCATAAGGGAAATAACACACTGACGCAGATACATGTATGATATTCCCTGTCAGGGGATTGATCTTTTCTACTACTTTGGGGCAGTGCGACAAGCTGTGGACACAACACTGACAATCAGGCAATCCCCTTCAAGTTGTCGTGACTACATGCTAGCTAGCGGTCGTTTAGTGTATTTGCACAAGCTCAGATATATATTTGATGACTTAATCAGATGGATTTTATAAACATTGAGCCTTTAACACAGTGCTCTCACCCACTCTACACCCACACCGTTCCATGACAAGTGACAAACTCCATCTGCTGATGAAGAACGAAGCCAGTAAGTGGACCTTGAGCGAAGATTGTTTTGTCAACTACTGATGCAAAGGTCAAGAGTGAACTGTTAACACCACATTACTTTCTTTAACAGAAGTAGTGAGTCTTTCTTTGTGTCTCTTATCTCATGTATAACTGTACTTATGAGACTGTGTTAGCATTCGCTTCAAACAGTTGCTACATTGCCTCCACTTCACGTTATGTTCCATGGTATTTCTTCTTTGCTGGTTTAACAACGGACATCCTAAATGGAGTGTTGATCGTGTTTGTATGCACTTGACCTTTGACACCGGCGCCTAAAGAAGGCAGAATGTGAGTTGGCCTGAAACGGATGTAGCCAGCCGTGCACTTTGAGGTCTGTGTGAAACACAATGTTGAGTGGTGTGGGGGGGCCGCCCTGCCCTCTGTTACATCATGTGCTGCGGCCTCTGTCCCAGCCACAGCTGCGGGGGGGGGGGGGGGGGGGCTTTACAGTGACTGGTAGGGGATTAGGAGATCAGTGGACATACCTGCACCCTAAACTGTAGATGTGCTCCAACCAAATTGACTGCACTACAAATTCTTCAGGCACCTCAACCAGATGTCTTTTCAGAGCTCCTCGATAGACATCCATCTGTAATAGACCGACTCGTGACATGTCCATATCAAAGAAGAGGCTAAGGGAGATGAATACAATGAGTGATAATCTCAGGAAAAGAACAATCCAGACCAGAGTATCTATTTCATGTCATTGTTCATCTGAGTCGTCATCGTTCAATGTTGTCAACCAATCGTACTGGTTCTGCCGTATAAAAAGTGCCCATCTTAAAAGAATTCCGTTTGGAGACTCAATGTCAACGTACATATTGACTTTGTAACGTGCAGGTCTATTTAGAGGTAGATGTGTCTGTCCTCTCAACACTGGTGCTGTTTGGAGGAAGGCTGCAGCCAGACCGGCTCCAGACAGCCATCTAGTGGACAGACTGTGGTATGGTCACAGCATGAAGGGTTCAGTTAAAAAAAAAAGATTACTTTGGATAAAATGAATTACCTGTTTGACCAAAAACTATTAACTCAAGGTCCACTGACCAGCTTTTTCCGGAGCTTTCACCAGCATCTTAAGGTCTTCTTCAGTGGACGGATAAGAACAGTCTCCATCACACTGAACCAGCTGTTGCTATGTGAAACAAAGTCCATCCTTATGTCTGACAAAAGCTAGCTGATGGAGCTTGAGACAACTTGTTTGTTTGTCTTTACCACTAGCTGAAAGGTCAGCCATCTTTTTTTAAAGGTTTAATATTTACAAAATACAACTGATTGAAGCTGCACTAATCAATATTTTCATATTAACAATGGGTAAAATGACAATGTAAAATGTGTGAGGTATCAATCGTGGTTCCAAAACCGTCACCTGACTGCAGTTTCTCCCTTCTACAGAGCCTGTTAGCATCTTTACACTAGTGCTTAAGCTCTGATAAACCCACTGTACACTACAGACAGAGCTAACAGCTAGCTAGCGAACATAGCGCAGCATTTAGCAGCTGAAGAGACAGATATCTGAGGGGACACAAACTGAGCTAACTAGCTACTAGTGGAGTGAATATTGGACTTACCACCTCAGGACAGAAACACATTTATATAGTATATATACAGCCATGACATAATTATATAATCATAATGTACTACTGGTAGCATCTGAACAATGCTTTCAGTTAAAATAAACCCAGAATGGTTGTGTTTTTGTGAGCGTACAATGAGCCTTCATCTCTACGTAGGGAGCAGGTCCTCTAATCATCTAATGTGCTCCTCAGACCTGTAGGCCTTTGGCTGTCAGAGGTGATTAGGACACAGGTGTAAGCATATATTTCATGTAACTTTGGACATAAATGATGAATCTCTCCACACACGTTTGGATACAGGAGGGACAAAATTCTTGTCTCTCGTCTTTAGTGGGAAACCGGGGCCCCGAGAGCTCGTTCGTCTTCATTCATCGCTCTCAACCTCCTCGCACTTTTCTCCCATAACTCATATCTCACTATATATATATACACACACAACCATCTGCATTGTTCTGCCTGTCCACATCTAAACTCACTTAATCTGGCCGGCACAATAAGGCGAATAAAGATAAATGTCTCACTCTGTAATATTACTGTCACATACCATCTATCACCACGAGCAGAGAGCGGGTTCGCTGCTCTTTATCTGCAGTGGCAGATGCGACCGGAAGTGTGAGACAAATGAAAAGGAGTCAGAATAAAACAACAGCGATAATACATTTAATATTGTTCCTCTTTTGGGCGATGCGAGATACAATGTAAACATGTACAAGATACAAAAAAAAGAACAAGACTTGTCAAAATGAAACGGGAGATAAGAAAATGCCCTGTATTCAAAAGGAACGCACATGTGCAGGGTGTCTCAATCAGAAAGGACTTGTCCTCGTGCACCAGTGTACAGTATAGGGGTGCGTTGGACAGATAGGTGCGTGGCCCTGTCACCATGCATGACTCCTGATTGGAGGATGAAGCCTCTCAGTCTCCTCATGGCATATCTTTTGAAAACAGGGAGCTTGCAAGAGTGAAACACAATCTGCATAACAACAATAGTAATAAAACGAAGAAAATAACAGAAAAGCACCTTCCTTTGGTCCAAATCCAGGCCTCCACCTGTTATTGTGTGTGTTCGAGTGGTCGACATGCTGGTAACGGACTGTTTTTTTTTTGTCAGAACTGACAGATCAAGAGCTCGATGGCGTTGGGTTTCCAGAGTTTTTTAGTTTTTTTTGGCACACTGCTCTCCACTGCAGGGCGGTGACAAATTCTGTTTCTGTAAATGCAACATCCAGGCTAAAACAGGCTGCACCTCCTCATGAATCAACAGCTATCACTTTGGACAACTCGCCTCCAAAGCATGAATATGGCACCAGAGGCTCCCCACGCAGAGCGCAGCAAGGCGCAGTGTTCTTGATGAGGATGCTGTTCGACGCCGGAGTGTCGTCTGACTGGCAAAGGTTAATTAAGACGCACTGCTGTGCTAATTGGAAACCGGGATTCAAACGGGGACAAAGAAAGGCGCCACAGAGACACATGCTGCGCGCCTCGTTCCTCCACACAGCCTGTTTTTCTGCAGCTCCCGCTGATCCCCCCCGCTGGCGCCTCAAACAACTGTGACTCTGAGAAGGAAGTTTTCAGAATGACAAATAATAATCAGCGTTCCCTTCTTCACAGCTAGGCCTGGCCCTGCAGCTTCGCTCACTCTTCTCTTTCTTCACTCGCGCTCAAACTAAAACTTCATGTTAATTAAAAACCTACAAAATCATCTCCCTAAATACCTCCACCCTGCTCCCACACACGTGCTAAAACTTACTTATCAAACCTACCCCGTCCTTCTATCAACACCAGCCTTCATAAGACCTTTTGATTTCTTTCTATCATCAATGAACGCTTGTCTCATTAGATGTGAGCAAACGCTTCCTATCCTTCTACACTTTCACAACATTCTATCATTTCTCTCAGCAGCAAAAGACACTGAGGAATAAGACAGAAAAAGGGGGACATGGAATCCAACGTGTGAAGCCATTTTTTTGTGTCTTATTCCAAAAAAAACAACAACAACCGTATAACACCAAGCTCAAGCGCTCACACCCTCAGGGCCTGCAGAAGATCTGAAGACACTGACAGTAAAAGAAGCTACAAGCAGATGTTGGATCAGTTTTTAAAAGTTATTCCATAGAAGGAGTGAGACTGAGAGAAGCGGCTGAACTCACTCGTCACTCACCGACTTGCAGAAGGATCAATTAAATCATCGTTTGGAGGAACGAGATCTGGGCTCAAGATCTATCCCCCCCCCCTCCCCCCCAATCCTGTCAACTGCACCTATCAAAGCAGAGCTCCTCTCACCTCACTCTCACCTTGTCTCCTAGAATCCCCTACCTGATCCATCTTGTGCCTCCCTGCATCCTGCACTCCCAAAATCTCCTCCTTGACCCCTAAATTCTCTTCTCTCGAGTGCACCTGCAAGCAATCCATCTCCTCATGCAAACACACACACACACACACACACACACACACCCGACCCCTCCTAGAGATCTCAATCCTTTTTCAGCGGGAATAGACTGCTTATCTGTGTCGAGGAAGGAGGGAGAAGGAAGGAAGAGAAGCGCAGCGAGGAGGAAGACGCCTGCGGCAGCAGCTCGGGGGTTTTGGGATTAGTGTTTAAGGTGCTTCACGCCTGAGCGGTGTCGCCCATCTGCTGGAATAAAAAGAGAGCGGGGTATGAAGCAGGGTGCGGGCGTGGCAGAGCCGTCTCACCCTGCTGGTTCTCCGGGGGAATATGTCGAGAAACTCATGTATATATATTTCCTCTGGTGTGAATGACTCGTCCTGATGAATGCAAAATACCGCCGCCAATGTGGCTAACAGAGGCCGAGCCCATTGAAGAAGGAGCCCGTCACTTAAAGGAGCGGTTAGAAATGTTTTGTGAAATACACTAATTCACTTTTATGCAGAGAGATAGATGAGAAGATTGATAGCATGCGCTCATGTCTGAACTGTAAACACCAAACTGAGAGCCAGGAGACAGTTAGCTTAGCTTCACAGATGGCCTGCTTCTGTCCACAGAAAGCCAAAGAAACTCCCGTCTTCAGCAGATGAATTTGGAAAGAGCATTCTGCACATCAGTGAGTGACAAAAGACCAAGCACACTTTCATCCATCTTCTCGTCTAACTCTCAGAGAGAAAACAAATCAAGATATTTCTCAGAGTATTCCTTTAAGGTGACGTTTAAAGTCCGGGTAAAGCAAAAAAAAAAAAAAAACGTGTTTTGAGAACACCCCGCCAAATGAAATGATTTAAAAAAAACAGGAAGTTTATAAAATGATGTTTTAGGATGGTGATGAAAGAAGCAGTATGTTGTGCTCTGAAGGCTGGTTACATCTGGACAGCTACCACACACACTGCAGAATGTTACCGTGCATGTACTTTGTGCAGCCATGATTTCAGGCTCCTCAACACTTCAACGGTCTGGCGCCACAAGTCAGCACTATATTCGTTTTGAAACAAATCTCAGATTCGACTTTAGCCGGACTTGAACTGCAAACTCTACCGACTAAAGGATTCATGGACTCCAGCCTTATTGGCCTGTACATACAGGAAGTCGTTAGCACGATGACGTACCTGTCACACATGGATAAGGCAAAGAGAAAAATAAAGGCTTTTCTATTTTTTTGGCGTACATCCTGGAAGCTGATAGATTGATGTGAAATGGCCTGAAATCTCCCCGCTCTTGTTTACTCTCCCGTCCTCCAAATGTCACCTTTCACCGCGGTGATTGGTGAGGAGAACGTCTGACTCGGCTCCACAGAGGAGGACAAATGTAGAGAGGCATCGCGTAGGTGCAGAGAGGGACACACTCCACAAAGCAAACAACAACAAAAGTAGAAGAAAACAACAACAACAACAAGACAAAAAAACAGAAAACTATCAAAATTCCATTCAGGCACGAACGTGACAGCTCAGAGCAGGGCCAATGAGGCCCCTGATGATGGGCCCTTGACTCTCCGTCTATGAAGAAGACCCCTGATGGCTGTAATGTCAGTACAGAAGGGGGTTCTGCTATGCACAGTCACAAAGCACATGTCCACCGCTGACTCTCATGCTGTCGTTATAAAAGTCAGGAGACGATGAGACGTCACACTTTCGGTCCAAGGAGTCCTCATCGCTATCAGGGCCTCTCACATCGGCTCTTTCAGATCGACCTCTAACGATACACTTGAAATGACGGTGAAAGCTCACGCCTGGCAGTCTGACTGGGAATATCCACTCCTGTGATAGTATCCCTCTTGTTGAAGCATGATGCCTTTCTGATCTATTGCACATTTCCTCACGGTTACATTTCAGAAGTTGGGGTTGAAAAAAGGGAAATTGGAAAAGAAGAAGGTAACAGCTTGATTAAAGACAGATGCTATACAGGTAAGTGTAAGCCTCTCAGAGAACAATTCCCTTACTGTTTCAGTAAATTCAGATCAATCAAAAGAAGCAATATGCAATAATAATAATAATATGTGCTGGAGTGAAATGTACAAAGTGATTGAACACATTTACATAATGCCTTCGTCTGGATGGGTGGGGGCCTTGTTTTCAATCTTAATCTTAGTATTCATCCACAAGTGGTTAGATTTAGATTTTCCATATTCTACAATGAATGCAAAAATCTCAAACATTCCTACTAAATTATGATATTTTGAATTATTTTGTCGTCTGACTGGCTTTAAGGTAATATTTTGAGTGGGGGAATAAGGCGATTGTCAAACCTTGATAAAATATAAAACTATTCATAATAAATATATTTAAAATCCGGCATTATGTAAAGCACAATAAAGATGAAGGAAGTGCCCGTGATTTGCTAAAGTTGCAGCACACAGCATGAAGGAAAAATGGAATTTATAATTAATTATAATTATTGCCCAATACAAAAAAAAATCATAGCTGCACTGAGATTAATAAAATTATAAAAATAAAACAGAAAATTCTGTACAGTTTTTGGTCACTGACCAGCAGTGCGTTTCTTCTTACACTGAGGCAGGACGGTCGGGAAGCCTCGGGGATGGGACAGAGATACTGTTGTAGTACCTCTGACCTCCCACTAGAGGGCTCTACTTCTCCAATTCTAGTCACACTTTGCCATGGTCGCTGTCACGGACAGAGCTCCACCTCTCATTTGAGGTGATGGGGAAAAAAAGAATGGAGAGAAATTAAATAATTACAAAAATGTTTTTCAATAAATTAAATGCTGAGTATTCACTGCATCTTCACATTAATGCACCATAGATCAGGTTTAGAGTGCACTAAATCACAAAACAGAACCACTTCGTTCCTCGTTATTGTCACCGTGTGATCACAGAGTAACAAATTGACAAACAGCGATAACTGCGATCGAGCAGGTACTGTGCTTTGTTTAATACTGTGGTACTGTCCAGCAGAAACGTAATGACACCTTAGTGTTCAGCCTCATACAGAGAGCTCACACCGCTCATTAGAAAATGTATTTCAGCAGTCTTCAACATCAGCCATTTGAATTTTGAAAGTTAAGATTTTAGCTCAGAATGTCACTTTCTCATATTTCACTTCTGCATGTGCAGAGAATTATTTTGAACTTGACACTTTTTAAGAATTGATAAGTCTTATTTATATGATATGATATATGATATGATACCCAACTGTAATTTGAAAGTGTGAAAAAATACTTTGGAAAATTTGAAACAAATCTATACCCTATGCTATGTTGTCTTCTACAGTATGTTATGTGTAAAACTAATACTGCACAGCAATATCTAATATTATAATGTACTTGTTTACTTCTAGTTTTAGAGATCTGTAATTTTGAGAAAATGAATCAAGTGCTTCCAGGTACAGATTTTTCTTAGTTCATAAAACTTGTTTTTAGGCATTTTGTTGAACACACTGTATTACTTACTATAAAATCACAAAAGTAGCCAATGAAATGACATGTGTCTTTGGTTTGATCACATTTTGGGATAAATTCTATGCAAATATGTCCCTGGACGTCAATTATTTCACCACATTTCCAGTACTTGTTCAATACATCTCTGTAACAGTGGTAAAACTAAATATGTGCACCTAAAATCACTGCAGTAAACCTAAACCTTTGTCATTGTTTTCATCTTTTGAGGTTATTAGCTGGTTTTGTTCGAGAGAGAAACTCACGAGTTGTTCTTTGATTTTCCAGAAAACTAAAAGATCTGTTATTTTCAAGTTTCACAGGTATATTTTTATACATTTGCTAATTGAAAGCATTAATATCAACAAATCTTTCTTGGGCTCGGGGGTTCTAAGACAAAACGATGCCAATTCATGAAAGCTGAGAACCTCCTGCATATTGGTGTCAGATGGTACGTGACACGAGGCAGGAGCTTTAACTTTTCAAATTGTAGGCTGTGGGTGAAAACAGATGTCACAAGAAAGCAGAAATAATTCTCTAAGATTTGCATCAAATCAAGACATTATAACATGAACAATGAAACTAAATAAAAAAATACGGATAATGAAATTAAAATGATGTTTTAGTTTGCTTGATGACTTGCGCCTTAAAGCGAATAAATTCTCACTTAAATCTGTTTTTTATTCTTAAATTTGTGTTGGACCAATTACAGCTCTCTAGTTCGAAACTTTGCACTTTGTTTGCACTCAAAAGTGTAGCTCTTAATGTGCTATGGAAATACTCCTGGTGGTCTTCGTAGGCCTATGGCACTCTAAAAGATTTGGTTGATTTAACGTTTTGCCATCCACCATTAAGACCTCTATTCAGGTGATCAAATACAAAAGGCACTTATCGGCCATCAGCGTCAGTGATGGGCAGGAATGAGCATAACCATTTTGCTGCTTCTCACTACATGATGCAAACCTCTTTAAGAGGTTATCACTCCCATTCATACCATGTTCTATCTAAAAGACACCGTCCTCTTCAAATTCCTTCTCTCACGGATGACCAATCCCACATTCCTTTCTCTCATTCCCAGCCAAAATATTTGAAATCTTTACACAATCTTTAGTAAACCAGCACTAAAAGTGTCCTTCCTAATCAGATTAAAATATCTGTCTTTTTACACGCAGTCGTCAACGTACATTTTCATGGACATATTGCTTACATGAGAGTGCAGGTAACATTCTTAAGGAGTGATGCCACCAACGTCCTTGAAGACATCAAAAGGGGGAGGAGGAGGAGGGGGAGGATGTGGGGTTGGTTTTATTTCTTCCGCTCTAGGTAGTTGGAGGGGACCCAGCCCTTGCGGGGAAGCAGGCTGTCCTGCACCTGGCAGTACCACCATCCATTGGGGTTTCTTTCCAACACCTCCAGGCAAGTGCCCTCAGTGAAACCCATTGTTTCCTCATCGCCACGATAGTCAGCGATGGACACGTACACATCCCTGCCAAGGTTATTGTGGATCAGTTGGCTCTTGTCTATGGGCTTAGGTCGAACTGTGGACACAGGGATGCCGTTGCGTTGGTTAACTCTGCTCAGGGCGTCCTGGACATTGCTTGTGCTGAATGCGCTCCCTGAGGACCCCAGGCCGGAGCGCCCGGCAGGCCTCGTCAGACTTTCCACAACTACGTGTGGACGCACGGTGCTGAAGGAGGCATTTCGGCGGACACCAAGAGTGGCAGAACCGGACCCATAGTGATCGCTTCTGCCGAGAGATTCATTCCGCCTCAGAGACCCTGTCATGTAGTGTCCACCCTTGGCTGGCTGTGTTGTGGTCACAAACACAGACTGAGGCCTCACTGCCACCTGGCGTACCCCGTTCCTCATACGTACACCTCCATTAACTATCCCGGACGGCTTCGAGAAGCCACCAGGAGGCTTAGAAGGAATTGGCGGAGTATTCCTTCTCAAGCCTTGATGCTGCTGGCTCAGACCCTGAATATTGATGTTATTGAGGGCCAAAACGTGCTGCTCGTTTTTTTCCAGGCTGTTGGACTTACTCCCACCACTCCCAGGTCTATCTAGGTCCAACCCACCTGCATCCCCCACTTGTCTGACAGGTTCGAGGTAGTACGAAGGAGCCCAGCCCTCCTCGGATCCCCAACGAATGTACCACCAACCGCTCTCCTGCTTCTCCAGAACCTCAACCTCCACCCCGGCTGGAAAGCTGATCTCAGAATCCTGGACCTTCTTATAGGCATCCAGGGAACGATAGAGATTGGGACCTTCCACGTCTGAGTCACCACGGCTCCCTTTGGAGTAGACAGAAGAGAGATCTGAGGTGCTGCGTGAACACATCGAGTCCTCTGATGAGTTGACAGAGGCTGTTTCAGAGTCGTCGCCACGAGTAGGTTTGAGGCTATGAGGCCGAAACTGACTTGTGGGCCTCAGCTGCCGTCTCAAAGAGCTGATGTCCATCCTCTCCGGACTCTGGGGCTCTGATTTGGTCAGGAGTGGTTTAGGTCTGACAGAAGGCTTGGGCCTGGTGGAGGGGCTTTGACCTATTCTCTGCTCCACATCCCGGCTGAAGGCAGATCCTTTCTTGTGGCCTCTACTCAATTCATCTGTTGAAGAGCCGGGGCTGTTGTCCTGCGCCCTAAAGCTGATATCTATGTGTCTGCCCAGAGTCTGGCTTCTCCGGTTCATCTCTGGCGTCATGGTCTTCATGGGTCTACCAGCTAAAGGTGAGGATCCGGATGGTTTGCGTGGAACTGTGGAGGAATGGTAGCTCCTTGGAGAATTTGGCTCACTGGAACCTTTGACTGAAGTTATTTCAACACCACTGCTTGGCCTGAAGCCATCGTTCTCATAGATACACTCATCTTTTGCAACCTCCTCTGCTGACCTGTAGGAAGCTCTTCGATGAGTGAACACAGGGGACGCCTTGCAGACAGGAGGAGAGGCCTTGCAGACAGAAGGAGAGGTCTTGCAGACAGGAGGAGAGGCCTTGCAGGAAGGAGGAGAGGCCTTGCAGACAGGAGGAGAGGCCTTGCAGGAAGGAGGAGAGGCCTTGCAGACAGGAGGAGAGGCCTTGCAGGAAGGAGGGGAGCTGCGGTACTTGTCGCTGGCCACGCTGCTGATCTTTACACCCAGGGGACGCTCATCCTTTAGAGAATCTGTGTCCGATTCACCTTCGCATCCAATTGCAGGAATATCATATTCAGGTTCCTCATACACAGGCCTGCTCGGCGGCTCTGAGACTTCAGAGGAAGAGTTAGTGGGAGGAGGAGCGTCCTCAGACTCTTGTTTTTTGACAGGAGGAGCTGGGGGTGGGACTTTGGGCCGGGTCAGGGTGCTGGTCCGACGGCTGAGATTGGGCTTCTTGCGCTTGTCAATGTAGGAGCAGGGGGCCCAGCCCTCCATCTCTCCAATCTGCACATACCACCAGCCTCCGGGGTTCTTCTCTATCACCTACACAACAAGACATATGGAAGATAGAATTTAAAAAATGTTTTTCTTTCTTTAGGATTTGTCACACATGCTGCACACTGGAATGGTTTAGGGTTAGATGATCAGAGGATCCAGGACATGCTGTTATGACACCTGCTATTACAGTCGTCTCGCGCAGACATTAATGACAAACGTTAACACACTGTCTAGAATTGCCAGCTCAACATGTTGTTATCTTCATCTCTCTACCTGAGTCTACGCAAAGGGAATTCTATCAACATCACGTTTAAACACAAATCTCAAGGTTGCATCGCTAATGCCTTAGCTTTACTGTCTATCTGCGGAGCACTGAGTTAACATACATAATTAATGAGGCCTGACTGTCTAATCTCAGTGACAACAATGTAGATCTGGCCTCTTACATCAGCCTTTTGTCCTCCACGGAAACTGATGCCATCGGAGATGGAGGACTGGAAATCTGCTATGGTGTAATACTCTGCTTCCACAGCAGGGGGCTCTGGAGGCTTGGGTAACTGGAATCCCTGTACAGCAGAGAAGAAGAGATGTGAGCAGCTGACATATCTAGCCATCATTATAAAGTATCTGACACCCTCTATCATTGTTGGGATGTGTTATGGCTGCATATGATAATAACATACACATATATAATAGTATGTGTAGTATTTAAGTGTGGGCAGTGGTAGATTCAGATGATCAAAGACATGCGGAAATGATGTTAGGTTATTACTGTGCTTTAATGGTTGCTATGCCAACTCTCATAGCTAATCTGTGTTTATACTGCACTTAAAAAACATTTCAGCTCGAGCCTATGATCGTAAATGTGCCAGGACATTGTTCACTGTGGGTAGTTCTGTGATGCTGACATGCTTCTGTGGAACATACAGTCACATTAGCCCTCTTGGCTATTGTTAGAAAGCAGTAGCTTGTGAGTGTCTTACCAAGTTGGTTTCTCTTCGTGGAGGGGGTTTTTGTCTCAGATTTGGAGACCCTGATCAACAAAGAAACATGTCATTAAAACGAATTTGCAAAGAACTCAACCCACATCCAACAGCCAAGAACTATATAGTTGTAGTTGTGCCTCATTCCTGTTTGCCCTAAGTGGCTGGCAGTCAAGACGTCAGAATCAGACGTCTTACTCATGCTACTCAGAGACCAGAGGTTATGTAAGTAACCTAAAGTTCTCTTTCATAGCACTCGTTTCGATGTCTCACTATAGGATTGCCAGAAAAGATTATCTCAATGACCTCCAGCCCACCTCACACTGCAGTATATGGATGAAGCATGTAGTGCTGGTAGTATTATCGGTTAGTGCACTCAGAGAATGGTAGGCCGCTCCACGGCAGCAGGAAACTCTTTTATACAGCTTTGGTTACATACCTAGTTTTATGAACCTTCATTTAATTCTGGTTGTAAGTCAGTCTGGTAGGTTGCTAAATAACATCTGGGTTAAATTGATGGAGGCCAGCTACACAGACATGGCTTAATGATCATTAATGTACTGTCGTTCCTTTAAGTTGAGTCTAGGGTGAAAAAGGTTATCACTGTGCATTTTAGAAAGCATGCAAAGGCATAATATTTGGCACAAAATAGATTTTAGATTTCAAATTAAATCATAATTTCTCTACGAGATATCATTCATGTACTTGGAAAACACATGCTCAGGATGCCACAAGAAACTATATGAGTGAAATGGACACCCAATCCCAACATCCCATGTTAAATAGCCTCACAGATTAGTGTGACAGAGCATTAGATTACACCACCATCACCATGTAGTTTACCTATAGCATCAAAGCCTACACAAAAGGAAAATGACAAGTCTTAATGTCTCATACAAAGACTACAAATGCTCCTCTACATAGCTGATATGCATTTACTGCTCAATTGTCTCCTAACGACCCACAAACACTCACCGATTTCCACTCTATGTGGAGCCACTCTGGCTACAGCTGGGGACCCTGGCTCGCCCCTCCCTTTACTCTCATTTAGGGCAGCACTCGCTGCTATTCCCAGACACGGGCTGTTGGTGTCACGGCCGGCGCTCAGCCTCCTGCCCGTCTCGGCATTGATCTCAGAGTTGTAGGGCATGGGCAGGCTGATCTCGCTCTTGGAGAAGTGGCGCTCCGGCGTGGTGCTGCCCTCTGCGTCCGCCTGGATGTCCTTCTCGCTGACCGACTTCTTTTGCAACAGGTTGCTGATCTCCATGATGTTGCCGATGATCTCCACGGGGCCTGTCAGGGTCTTCTTGCGGGGGGAGAAGTCTTCTTTCACCTTTTTCAAGTAGGAGGCAGGGGCCCAGCCCTCTTTCCCTAAGTATCTGTGGGTAAACACAGACAGACATAATAGTTACCATCCTCTCCCTGTTTGCATGGTGTGTGATAGTACATCATTGTTATATCATTCAAAGGGGCATTGCTCCAATTTCACACATTAACGTCACTTTATGGAGTCATGGAGTTTGAAAGGTGTGGACGTTCACCGGGTAAAGTTTTGGGAGCTTGACCCATAGTAAGGCCTAGATATCTTACTATGACATCTCCTTTTGTGATCTGCCTTTTGAAAGGTGCAATACTAAATTACCAGAATGCATTGATATCGCTTTGACCATAATTCATACTTAAAAGGAATACATTCTCTGGCACATTCCCTGGCATGTCACTATGTAATAAAATTCACCAAATCGGATCATGTGTGTTGAAAGACCATTTTAATTGTAGTGATGTAGAGGTAGCCAAAGGCAAGTAAACAGACTCAGTAATCAATGCAAAGAGGCACTGCTTCCCCACATTCACACATTCATGGTGAAGCTAAATGAGTCATTTCAGAGTGCTTTTTTAAACAATAAGGAATGTTTCCAAATGCAACTCTGTGAGTCATTTGCCTCTTGGTGGGCCGTTCTCTGCTCTGAATAGATGTGATCATTTCTGCTTCCTTGTTGCAGGGACTCCAGCTGCGACCACAAGGAGTCCCCAGAAGAGAGGAAAAAGCCCCATCTTTAGACAGCCCTGGAGTAAGACGGCCCACTGAGAGCAGCGATGCTCCGGTGTACATCTGGAGCATCACGTCCTGTCGGAAAACGTGCTCTGAAATGACTCGTTGGGCGTTGCAATGAGGGGCAGAGGAGCGTCACGTCAAGTCAATTTTATTTCTACAGCCATGAATATCACAGATCACTCATTTTCCTGTAAGGGGAGACACGTCACCCTCCATTCAGAGGAGGAGAAACTAGCCCAACAAGCTGATACACATATTAGCCATATGCACAAGCACCGTCAGCAGTGCTCTGTGTACGTTCCTGTGTGTGTGAGCATGTGAGCATGTGAGCATGTGAACACGTGTATGTCACATGTGATAGTAATCAGGGGATACTGAGAAATAAACACCCAATACACACTGGGTGGGTAAACATGACACACGTGTGCAAACAGGCAGCCAGACACACATGCACATTAGAATGCAGGACACCGCATATGCAGCAGCATCGTATGTGACATCATCACCAACGACGTGACAAACAGCAGATCCCATTTCTCTCATTTAGCTGTGGTGTGTGTGGACGAGCCGAGCGCTTTACTCACCTGATGTACCACCAGCCCTCCAAGTTCTTCTGGATGACCTCCACGGTGACCCCTTTCTCAAAGCTCACTTCATCCTTCCCTTGACTGGTGTGCGGCTGGATGGTCGTGTATTTCTCCTCTGGAGGAAGGACAGAGAGAGAGAGTAGCAGAGTGAGTCACCTGTGGTCATCAAACACTCTTACACTGAGGGGTTAGACCACTGTATAGTTTACATCTTTCCAGAGGCCTTTAGGAGGGGGAAACATGGCGAGTGTGACCTACTTAAAGTGCTCGGGACTATTTCCATACCCACACAAAGACATTAAAAACAACCGGCTCCCTCTACAGGCTGAACCTCTCCCCCGTCGCTGCTTGTTTGCTATCAACACGAGGCCTCAATAGAGCTATTTGGACCCTGATCCAGTGTTCATCTCTCTCCAGAGGGAGATTCCTGTTCGAGCAGCCGGCCTGCATCAGGGACTCCCTCGAGGAGATAAGATATTTGGACCAAGATCTCTCTTCTCACATCCCTATCTGTCCGCTGCTCCTCTCTCACGCTCTGCGAGTTCTTCCAAGAACCTTAAGGGAAGGATATCCTGAACAATGGGCCTAGTGGGGTGCAGTAGAAGGTTAGGGGATTTATAGATACCAAAGCAAAAAGAGCAGGAGACCAAAGATTGGCAGATAGATCACACCAAGCTTCCCAAGCACATTAGCTTATTTCAGTGGCTGATGAACTGGTATGGTATGAAGAGGAAGACAATCTTTCAGCAGCACTGGAATATAATATCCACAGCTACGTTTTTATCAGTCTAAAGATGAAACTAAGAATCGTTGTGTTTCCGGTAGCTTAGAATGAGCCCTTCATCTCTACATAGGGAGCAGAAGTCCTCCATGTTGCACCGCCACGTTTCCACAGTAGCCCAGAAGGGACAAACCAAACACTGGCTCTGGAGAGAGACTTTTATGTTTTCACATTACCTGAAGGCTGTGAAACTCAGCTCTGGAAAATAAACACATCTGAAATCGATGATGGAAGTAGCTAACGGATGAGACGTTACATTACAGTCATTTAGCAGACGCTTTTATCCAAAGCAACTTACAATTCAGAGTCTATCACATTTCTACACCATAGGCACAGCTACGGGAGCAATTTTGGGGTTAAGTGTCTTGCTCAAGGACACATCGACATGCAACTAGCAGAGCCGGGGTTCGAACCGCTGATTGAAAGACAGCCCTGCTATCCACTTAGCCACAATCAACACCTTGACATCACAATCGAGACGTCTCGCTTCTTTCTCTTCTCGCCTGAGGGTTGCACATGCTCAGTACTGATCAGGCAGGTGCGAGCAGAGAGTGTACCGTTTGCCAAAGCTAGCAAAATGTCAGCAATTTGGCAATATTTAAAAGTCAAAACTGTCAAACTAGATAAAAAAAAAAAAAGGAAGTCCTATTTATTCTCCCTATGTATTTGATCATGTTTAACCTGAGCCAGGACTTACGACAATGATCTAAATCATACCACATCCTTCCAGGATTAGTAGTATACACCTGTTCAAAATAATAATAAGACATATATTTTTGTTTTTAATGCACTGGTATCAGATTGGTACGCTGTACTGGTATCTGTATCAGAAAGAAAAATATTATCGTAACGTTTCCAGCTACACCCAGACCACTAGATGCCACCAAATCCTACACACTGTCCCTTTAAGTGGCAGGAAATCTGACAGGAGGAAGGGAGGAGGACATGGCTGGAGGGAGGGATCCTAACATGTACAATATAAATGAGATAGCCAGGACATGGCTGGAGGTAACAAGATTGTTCAAGGACATGTGATGGTCAGGGACAATATCTCAGAGGCGCGTATGCTTGTTCATGTGAATGCTTGCATTCAACGGGTTCGCTACAGTTGGTCCAGACGGCAGGGATTCAAGTTCCTCGGCTGGCTGTCATCGCAGAGCAGCTGAGGTCAATAATGTGGAGCAGAGTGGAATGTCTGGCCTGAACATCAGCTCGCAAAGCATGTGTGTGTGTGTGTGTGTGTGTAGAGGTTGGCAGATGGACAGGGAATAAGAAATGGGATGGCTTACGGAGGTAAATATGTGTATTGATGTACTACTAACAATGTCTCCGGCACTGTGTCTGCCGGGTGTATTCCCTGAGGACCGGAATTAAAGATGAAAGATTCAAAGAGTCACCTCTGTTTGTGCATGAGCGCACACGTGCTTCTGTGTCCATCTGTGTGCCTGTGTGTATGTGTGTGTGTTGGCACCAGAGTCTCACTGCAGGGACAAAACAGTGAGTTGAGAGGGACGGCAGTGGGATTCTATCAAATGTGATTGGCGACCCGCTCTGAGAAAGCACCGGCCGCTGGCCGCAGGGCAGAGGGGGGCATGTGAGACGCCACTCCTGTCAAGATCACAATGAGGTCACTTTGCCGTTGGTAACCAATCAACAACCCCCCAGAGAGGTCAAACACCCTGACATGGCTTTGTGTCAGAGTCAAATAGAGATGTGCTGCAATTCAATTCATCATAGAAAGGGAGGACTTTTTTTGGCATTCATTTTGACGCTTCATATTTTTTATGTGTCCAGCTCCTCTTCTTTTTTCTGTTGTTTTGCGCCCTTATTTTATTGTCAAGATCTCGGGATCACGTCCCCCCGTCGTCTTTATGAAGCACAATGTTAAAGTGTGTGTCAGCAAACGGGCAGCAGAGTACACGCCATTAGCTGATTACATCCTGCCAGAGCATCAATCCTACGGGGCCGCTCTTTGTTTTTGTCCTTTGCCAGTGCTACTAAATCAAACTGTTTCTTACTGTAAAACCTCACTCACACGTTTCTTATCACTAGCTCAGCAATGCATTATCAGGCAGGGACAGTAGTGTCTCCATTCACAAAGCAAACACAGTGGGGAGGATTACAACGGGAGAAAGGTGCAAAAACGGAAATTAAGTACAAGTAAAACATTTGCTGCTGGAACTTTCAGGTAACAATACATGGAATCTGTATTTTGGTTGTCTTGACCTTCTGGTACTCTTATTGTCCTCAATAGCCATCCCAAGCCATTTGGGTTGCTAAGCACGTTAGGGTACCTGCACATAGTGCTAATTGATCTAGGGCTAATGAGAGACTGACAGCGCACAGTAGGTGGAAAGCATGACGGCAGACAGTCATAGTCCGTCAGTCAGTCAGGGAAGGTAGTGAATGAAAAAGTTGGAAAATCGACAAAAACTACGTTTGACATGAGTCCAGTTTTCATAGTGAGACTACTTTGGATGGTGAAAAAAAGCTGCTGGCCCAGGAGCCCGAAACACTCGCTGCCTTGTGAGACTGTGTCCTCTGGCTTCATCAACAATGCCGACACTTACACACTAAATGTTCTGTTTTGTTTCCCTAATGTATTCCTACTAAGCTGTTTACATGGCTAATGAAAATCCCACTGATATTCCTGTTTACATGCAGACGAGCATACTCTGATAACAGCCTCCCTCTCCTCAAACCTGAATAATATCGGCATATCCCTCATTTCTGAATTGGTAAATGCTCCCTTCAGAATAAGACCGAATTCACAATATCCAATATGCTGTTTACATTACTCATATCACACTAATATTTTATTATTATTCAAAATATTTGGAATAATAGTGGAATATTAGTGTGCATGTAAACATAGTCCTTGGACCAGTGATTCTTTGGTTTCTCATTTTCCCAGTTCACTTTAGCTGAGTGTTGATTGGAGGGTTGTTCAGATCAGCTGCTGTGCAGGGTGCAGGAACCGGCTCCTAACGAAGAACTGAGAGCAGCTTGGTTCCTCCTGTTGGCCAATCGGGGTGCGACAACGCTCTTTCTTTAGGCCTTAAGAGAGGTGGAGAACTGCACACTCAGCACTTTCTGATCCTTCCTCCACTTAATGCAGACCTCATTTTAGAAGATCCTATCTGTCACAAACTCTGGTCTTTAGGGACCTCATTGAGGTGATTTTGAGAGTTGTGAAACCAGCTGGAGTGAATATTAAAGATCACCTGTCCACTAGGTGGACTAGGTGTATATATATATAGATCTCTATATATATATATATATATATATATATAGATCTCTATATATATATATATATAGATCTCTATATATATATAAATATAGATCTATATCTATATATATATAGCAACATGAAAATGTGACCTGAAGTGCTGGAATTCAAGAACATGTCCTCAAAGTGTTTCATTCTCTGGTGGCAACAACTAGCCGGGTGACTCATCCACCAGGCTCCATAGAGGTTGAGGTCTGTGTGATTAAAACCAGTCCGCAGATCAGGCTGATGTCTCACTTTTACACTTTCCAGCGGCTCAATGGGTCCAAGCCTCACTGTTCTGTGAGACGTAACGTTCCTGCAGACCTGGGCTAACACTGCTCTCCTGCCTGGCTTCATATGCTTTGACTTCAGTCTATGAAAGATGTTGTGCTGTAAACGGTGACCCTTTAAAACTTCTACTTACTTCTACTTCTACTAATGTTCCCATGGCCACTGGTAAAAGAATCAAAACGCCTTAATGTCGTGGGTATATGGCCACGTGTGTCACTTTCCCTGCATCAGCTGCCTGATGCTGTTGATTATGTACGAATATATTTCCTGTATGTCAGTGTGTGTGGGTTGTCTCCTGTACAGTATCAGTCACTACGTCCCATTCCACCGTAGTTTGTCCTGTATTCATAGTATTCTCTTCTGATTAATCACCAACTGGTCCGGGGTAAAGGTGTCCAGCCATGCTGTACTATGATAATTAGAAACAAGGTTTTACAGAGGTCGCACAGGTCCAGCGTCCACAAACACAATCTAAGTACAAGACGTCTGTTCGAAGCCCTGACTAAGCCTGGAACTGGACAGGTGTCAAAACCACAGATAACTTGCTAAAAATGCAAAAAAAAGAAAGTCTTTTTTTTTTATTTTTATAAATACAAGCAAAATGCAAAAGTTATTCATGGCATTAAACCTAAGGGAGCTTGCTTTACTTAAGCGGCAACACTGTTATACAATCATTTATGTTCTCCCGGCTCAGTGGTCGTCAAGGCCGTTGGTTTGTGCTGAGGGAGCCGAAGACTCTTAATTATCCAAATCTGTTCAACGCAGTCCAATTATTTTGCCGCTCCATGTGAGCGAGTGAGGTCAGAGCTGACTTAATGGCCACCCAACATGCTGCTCCAGGTAGAAACCTCAAGGCCAGTTGTTGCTGTTGTTGTTGGCTAGTCAGGATGTAAATGAGGTTGTTTAAACATGCGTGAGTTTTCATCTAAGAATGCTTCTGTGGTATAAGTATACATGCTAACAATTATGCACTATATGTGTGTATGCGTCCATATGCATGAGCTGGGTTGCTTCTCTATGTAGATAGAGAAGATGACTCAGCATCTGATTCCTTGTAGGTACATGTGTGGGTTTGTATTGATGTGTGCATTTACTGTAACTGTATATAAGTGTATAACTGTGTGTGTGTGTGTGTGTGTGTGTGTGTGTGTGCCCCCACTGTCTCCATGTTCACCTCTGCTCTGCTGGCGGTTGACTATACCCCCGAGGGTCCAGCGGCGGTCCAGCCTCTTCAGATGTGCCTTCCGTCTCTTAGTAACTGATGATGATGATGATGATGATGAGGAGGAGCAACCAAAGGGGGCAGAAACAAACAAATGTGGAGTTTAGTGTTAGAAGCAGAGATTAGCAAAGTGAACAAAGGCATAGAAAAAGCTGTTGTTAGCAAATAAACCACTGCTGTATGTATGAAGCCAGTAGATCTTCTCTTGCAATGATGAGCTGAGTTTGTACGTGTTTAGTTAAGAATATATTACATGAAAACATTTGTTTTGTCAATTCTTTTGTTAATGTGCAATTTCAACCTGGTCTCGTTCCCGGGTCGTCAAATCCCATCGTTTGTCACAGCCCTGGGCATCAACACAGATACAACACAGTACCTCCAACGTACACCCATCCACAGCAACATCAGCTGACGAAGGGTGGATGGCTCACACAAACACAGGACAGGATGTTGACTTATTTATGTTGACTAAGGAACTTATTTAACACACTTATTTCAACCCAAACCAATGATCTTCTCCCAAACATCTCCAAGTAGTTTTGTACAACGTTAACCTACGCGCGTAGAACTGTAACTGCTGCGCAGCAGTTAAGAAGAGGTGGGAATGAAAAACAGGTTGCCACTTTCCACTACATACACAGTATGTACGTAAGTCACAGCTTTTACTTCCTGAGGTATGGAATGTGAGGTTTTATTAGCTACCGGAGGACCATCAAGAACACACAGCTCGCAGCCTCCAAATGAACAGGTGATAACATGACTACGCTATAGGATCAGTCATAGAGCAACCACTGAAGACGGCTGGGGCTGAGTGTCCGTATAGTCCTTTCTCAGGGCGCTGTGGAGCTGCCAGTTCCTTTCTGAAAAGGTTTACAGATTTTCAAGGAGAAGCTCTCAGAGCGGACCATTAAATTAGCTAAATAAAATGACAAGATGGCCGATATATTCGTCCTGGAATATACACTGTCAACCTTCATCTTATCAAGACATTTCTGTCTGTAATTGAGTCCTACAACCTTCCATCATTAAAACAGTCAACTAGGAAGGAAGACAGCATGTATTGATTTAAATTGATGAGGTTAGACCTCTTTCACTGCTTATTGTTTAAAGTCTCAGTCATAGCACGATGAGTCTTTTTCCTCTCTTATTGCATTGTCTGAGGCCACATGGAGAGCAAACACATTAATGAGGGGGAGGATGGATGGAAGCAGCACTTGTCTAATCTGATTCCTTCTCCACCCTCCGTCCTCTCTTCACCCCTCTTGTCTCTCCATCTTTCCCTCTGCCCTCCCTTCCTCCCTTTGTGTGCCTCTGCTACTTATCACTTCCTCTCTCTCTTTGGATTCCTGTCTGCCTTCCATCCATCCCACTGAGCACCACCCTACTCCCGTTGACCTCCTAATTGAAATATCAGCTCGGGAAGGCACAAAGGGAAATGTTATTTGGAGGTAATTTCAGCGTGTGCCTGTCGGTTCCTCTCCAGCAGGCTGAGCTGTCAGTGGAATTAGTTTACAGACCACGCAGAGATAATGAGAGGAACGGGACGACGGGGAGCGAGCGGAGGGGGGGGGGGGGGGGGGGGGGGG
>NW_022280068.1:321710-328804 GCF_004355925.1 Anarrhichthys ocellatus | reverse complement strand
GGGGGGGGGGGGGGGGGGGGGGGGGGGGGGGGGGGGGGGGGGGGGGAATCGGAAATAAGAAGTGACGATGTGTGCAAACACTAGGACACCAGGCCTAATGGGAAAATGCGGGGTGGAGGGGAAAGAGGGTGTGTGTACTTGTGTGTGGTGGTGGGCTCAGGCACTTCCCGCATAAATTCACTTGAGTGCGTTGGTTAACAGAGAGTGTGTGACACGACACGGGTTTAAAGGATCATTCTGGTTTGGGTGGATCCGGCCTTGCTGTCCCATCACTACTGAGCCGACTGTACTCACAATGCTGTGATAAGGTACAACTTAAGGATTTCATTTGATACGTTTTCAAGCACCCTAAACATTTTTTACTTAAATTACTGTTTTCATAACTGACAAACAATAGGCAAAGCTACACAAATAAGACCCCGAGTTGTAATAAAGCACAACTCCCCTGTAAAGGGATGACTGAAATGCATTTGTTTAATAATCTATAAGACTCCAAATTAAACCTAAACATATTTGATAGCAACAAAAAGAGATGAAGAAGACATTTAAACACTAACAAATAACCAGCCAACACTGCGTGTTATTTCACCGCCAGGATACAGGCTGGTTACAGGCACTGACGACATCTAGTGTGTGTGTGAGTGTGCGTGCGAGGGGAGAAAAAAAACATCCGAGAAAGGAATGAGAAGAGCAAACAGTGACTGTGGCAGCTGTGCAGGAGCTGTCATCATCCTGGCAGAGTGTGTCTTGCAGAACGTGCACAGCTCAGTGAAGCATGGAGGCTCGACAGTCTGTTGGACCATCCAGCATAATAAACTATCGCACCATTCTTATTTCATCCCCTTTACTGCTGCACACGCCGTGTGTTGCGTGTATTTGTGAGCATGCATGTGAGGATACTATTTATCTTGGATTCCATGGGTGTAAAAGCAGAAAGGGGCTTATGACACAGTGATGAAATACTCCGTCCCAGTGTTTCGACTAAACATTAGGGAGGAAAGGTCGCAACAATACCAGGCTCCTCTCGGGGGAGTCAGAGGAATTTTCTGTGGTGCCAAAATATTGCAAACCCTTTGGCTGGTGGTCTGGTACCATTTCATCCTGGAGCTGCTGTGGTCTTCAAGGTTCCTAATGTGTGACTGGAAGTGTGTTTGTGAGCATGTGTGTACTGCTTGTGCGTTCAGTGCTGACTTCTGTGTGCTAAAAATCCTGGCCCTGTTCCACGCAGACGGTTCTAGAACGAGTGGGCCGCAATGACATTTACAGTATGTCTCTCTGTGTTTTATGGATCTAATAATGTGGTGTTGGTGCGTGCGTGCGTCTGCGGGCTAACCTTCTCCGGTCCTAGAAGTGCCCAGATCCAAATCGTCTCTGGTAACATTCTGGGAGTCCAGGTATGTGGCCGGCACCCAGCCCTGCTCCTCTGCTGTGCTGACGAACCACCAACCTGGAGAGGCGGAGAGAGAGGAGAGATGAACTAGTAGTACTGATGATGACAGTAAGGCCTGAAGGAGCAGCGAACACCATTCCCACGTGATGTTTACACCAATTGATGGAAACCGCGCTTCCTTGTTGCTCCCTTAAACATAGCATGATGTACTGTGACATCTAACACGTTGGTCGAGTCTGTATCAGCAAGACCGAGAGGGATCAGACTCACGATGGCTGGACATTTCACCTACTTGGTGAATCTCCCATCACTACTAAAGCGGACGCTGAAAGAGAAGACAGATACTGGAGAGTGAGAGAGGAAAGGGTCGGAGCTTGAGGCCAAGCATAGATCAACACCTGCGTGAGGAGAGCAGTAGTTCTCCACCTGACTCCTGGTAGGACAACAGCTTAGTACTGAAACCGGCCTGAGGAGACTCCCATCAGCAGATCCTACCGTATCTTCAGTAAGATGAGACGTATACGCTGATAGGAGTGTGTGTTTTGAGGTGAATGCTCGAGTTCTAAGCTCTGATTATTTGGAGGCGGCGTGATCAAACTCCAGGAATGATTGTCCATTAAATCACAGCTGCAGCACTGTCCACAGTGAAGACTTAGTAGAAGTCTTTGATTGATGCCAGAGCGATGGAGGTTGCTGAGGTCCCAATGTGGGTAGTGAAACTCATGAGTGGCTTTCTCCAGTCGGCTAAATAATAAGAAACCAGTCCATTTTCTAAAGTTGAACTTGACTGAAGAATGACAGCAGATGAAAACTAGCCTCTCTGGCTAACTCTGGCTCACTTACAGTTTGACTGTTGATTGGTGTACATTGTCCCTGCAAAATAAACAAATACATAGATAACAGAAGTCTCTTTAGCCGTACTGCTGATCGCAGCTGGCATCAGAATCCAGGATTATTCGCTGTGCCTGCTGTCAAGCCGAGCTACACTGGCCAACAGGATGCCGACTTCATTGTGAAACTAATTCAAGAGTTTTGGTGAAAACTTCAGATTTGTTATTTTTTGCTTTGGAGAATTCAGTGACATGCAGCACTATTTTGGGAAACACAGCTGAAGAGTTCGGTGAAAAGATTGATCCCACTCTCATATCTGTGCAGTTATTATGCATCAGTTAGCTGTAAACGGCTAGCCTGGCTCTGTCCATGTACTGTAATATAATCCAGCCCCTCTACAGCTCACCTGTTGTTGTTGTTGTGGATATCTCTTTGTATCACTCCATAAATCAGAAAATCTATTTTCTCCATGTTCTGATATATGTATGTTCAAATATGCAAGTGAGGCATTATCTAATGGACACTTTTGATAAATCAGGAGGCAACAAAGCCCAAACTCTCCCAGTGCACCAGTGTCTCGCCTTGATTATGCTCTGCTGTACAATCAGAGGTTTTCTGAGGAAAGACATGTTGAACGGAGATGGTTCGTCTGGCAGAATATTCAGAGCAAAACAAAACACCCCAAAGACCAGAAACAGCAAAGCAGCCGGTCTATCTGACTCACACATGCCAGGCTTCAGACTCCAGCGTGTGCACACATGGCAAGGTCCTCACAGGGCCCAGTTCCCCCCATAAATCCAGCTCTGGAGAAAGTGGGCTCAGTAAAAGCAGATAAATGAGGAGCAGAAACAGTGCTGGACCCCCTCAGAGACACATATGCACTCTCCTCTCACAGAGCGTGGAACAGTCTGGAGACAGAGCGTCAGAAAAAAACAAAATGGAGGAGCAGATGTGGGTATAAGATACCTCTGAAAGAGAAAGGTGAGGGTCCAGGTTTGCCACGCTGCCAACTGGCTTTTACAGTGAGAGAGTGACTGCTTTTCTGACAGTTTTACAGAAAATCTGTCCCGTGGGAGGAGATCTGGGCCAAAGATTGGCAGCCAGATGGAGAAAAATGACTGAGTCAATTAAACCAAAGCCTAACTTGGCTCTAAACTCTGGAGTTCAGAGAGGGCGTGGCGGGCAAAGTACTGTCTGGCTAAATATGTTTATATATATATATGTATAATATATATTAGATCATTTTCATCCCCTTAGTGGCAATGCCTGATGGCCTGCATACACTTCTGGATGCAACGAGCACTTCCTCTGAAGCAGCCTGACCCCTTAAGGCAGAATTCAGACTGATGAGAGAACAACCTCCTCATTCTGTTCAGTAACACCACCGCAGGACTCTGGCAAAAGAACACAGGACTGATCAACTTCAATGTTGACCCCGCCTCAACGTTTGCTGCAACAGCATCCGATTCAAGTACATCAAAGTGCACATTCCTAGCAGATTACTTTGTAGTGAATCTACTGTTAAATGTCAGATTCTTCCTCATAGTATTAATCACTGCCACGAAGTGTTTAGGCGTCTGATGACCCTTCAAAGTCAAGGATCCACTATTCCGATCTGCCTTCCTTTCAGAGCCAGCGCAGCTCTTTGTGTTTTATTTAACACAATGTTGTTTTCGGAGGATAATCACGGGACAAGATTTTGGTATCAGAAGCATTCTGGTTTCAGTTTGCAGTCCGAATAGTTTCGCTCAATCATGTTTGAGCAGGCTTTGTTGAATGCAGGTAAACAGTGCGGAGAGCAAAAGAGTCCTGGGGAACCTGGGAAACCCACCGGCTATTGTCTGACGATGATCTTAATATGAGCTTGGCTCATCGGCTACTTGTGAAACAGTCCGGTCTGTCAACCATGAGTTCCGAGGTTGCCCAGAGGATGAATCTCAATGGTTTAGGTGACATTGGGACTTTTCAAACACCAACACGGGGATAAAGCGTCAGCTTGTGCACATTAATGCTTCCCAGAGAATCGACCGTTTTCGTTTTCCTCTGTCACAACCCCCAGGAAAAACTCTATCTCTTCATCTAACGGTCTCATGGAAGTTCGTGAAATAGTCACGAAACGCAATCTATTGGTTCCTGTCTAGGGACACGAATTGTCTGGTTTTTTTGTGTCGCTCAGCACGAAAATAATACCAATGGGAAGTTAATTAGGAGCGTTATTCGTGGTGGAGACACAAATTAAATGCATCCACTCGACTAAGCAACAGTCTGAGCAAGTGACGCACTTATCCAAAAAACACGTCTCAGGGCGGGTGTGATGGGAGGTCCCAAGCAGGACCGTCAACCAGGACGTCAATCCCTGAACATGAAACCAATAGATTTTATTTTGCGTCTATTTCACGAATTGCCGTGAGACGGTGTTGGACCGTCACATTGCTCTGTACTGTGCTGAGTACGTTCATAATATACTTACACACTGCCTGAGGACAACAGTCATAGTGTTGATTTCAGCCCTCGTTAGAAGAAAACATGTACATTGTTCATTCTTTCACACGGTGAAACTACAATATGTATATAGGTCTTTGCGATAAAGACACGGTCAAATGTTAACTTCCAACATATGGATGAAAAATGAACGTGTATAAAGCCAAAGTGTTCCCCAGAAGGGTTTGTAGCTGTGATCAAAGACCTACTTAAGTCGGAGAAAACAATGTACGTGTACAAGGTCTGAGGCCAGTCGGTGGGGTGGGTGTGTTCAGCAGCAGTGGCAGCTGTCAAGATGAAGAACAGGACAAATAAAGAGGTGTTCAGGTAATGAAGTGCACACTGTAGAGCCATCTGTACATACAGCACAACCTAAAGTGGAGCGGTTGATATCATCCTGACATGAGTGCTCGTTTTCCTGTTAGGTGTCAGGTCTTCTTCTCGTCCCGGTGCTCTGTGAGGACGAACCCCGGCTGACTTCTTTACTTAAAGAACCCTCTTCTTGTTGTTTTCTTCTAAATTGATTCACACGCTCCTGCTAGCATGTCTGACATAATAGACCCAACTGTTCTAGAGGATTTAAGAGGTGCTCAACAACTGATGACTAATATTCAGAAACGTTATGCAGCAACACCTGCTGTCTCCCACAGTCACACACACACACACACAAGCAGCACAAAATATGAATATGTAAGGCAGTAGAGGAGCTGTAATTGGCATTCCTTACAGCTTTGAGCTCTAATTGGATTTCTTGCTACACCATGTCTTTGCAAACATTATTTGTCTGCTTTCTGCCCGACGGAAGGGAAGTGGACGTCACAGTGAAGACAGCAGTAGCATTACTGACCGTCACAGGCCTGGCCCCCGGTCGGAGAGGTTTGGAGGAATGGGAGATGCATTGAGCGAAGCAGGATCCGAAAAGTAAGGTTGGAAAATAAAAAGTGATGAGAGAGAGAGTGGAATAGAGAGGGGGGAGACAGAGATTAAAAGGGTGGTATGGGGGAAGTATGAAGACAAGAGGGAGAGCCAGCAGATGTTTGGCTGGAGCTTCAAAGCCGTGGTATTCCTCACTAATTACACGTCCAAAAATAACTCTTTGCTTTGGGTTCCTCAGGATCTTCAGGAGGGTCACATCACATCGCTTTGACAATGATGTAAAATATGTGACATTCAGGAGGAACCCACGAGGTCACTGTCATTCTAGTGTCCTCCTCTCAGCTGCTAATTAGGAGCAGATCCCCCCCGGATTCACACGCAGGGCTGCTGCTCCCGGGCAGCGTGTTGAGCTGCCGTCTTATCTTTGTGCCGACTAAGCAGAAGGGGAGATTCAGAGAACATGGCTAAAAGAGCAGCACGACAGTATGTTGCTGTTAAACCATGCTGCCACATCAGCCACAGTATTCTCTTTAAAATGCACTCCACCAGCTGTGGTCCAGTTGAATTATTATTGCCAAAAGACTGTGACTGTGTTGAAAAATAAATACCTGGGGAGTACCCACACTAGTGTGGTTCTAGTGTACTTTTTAACACTAGACCATGGGGAACAGTTGAATCATACACGTCAAGGGACTTTTACTTTGGAAAATTGCAAAATTGAAACAGTAAATGTTTTGGACTTTTAGCTGATATTTAGTCAGAGATGTCCTGAAGTCAAATACATGAGTCATTGTGAGGAGTTATTTTTTTAAATTATTTTCCAGCATAAGAATAACAAGAATAATATAGATATTTTATTGAATTATAATTAACGATGCATTATTGTTTAAAAGTGGAACTAATGTTTGTACTTCATGGAAGCCTAATCCATATTAGTACATAAGTAATTACCGGTACTTGCTTAAATTGTATTTTGTATTAATAATCTAAATCTGCAAAGTAAATTCTAACAAACAAATTAGTAGTATTCTTTTTTTAATTCATAAAGGACACAAGTAACATGTTTTATGCTGGTGAATATAATCAAATTCATCTTAATTCCATGTATGTATTTTGTTTGTACCCACTGTTAACAGCGTATTTTGAAAACCGGACGTAGTCACACATGAATACTTCCGCTAAGTCCCTGTCAGCTCCGTTCTCTTTATACATCCATTTGAATGCACTTGATTGCCCAACAAAATGAATACATAGTGAATCACAGAAACATTCAAATTCTCCAGTACTCCCATGTTTCCTCCCGTGTTGAGATACATTAAGATCCCCTTTAAATGTTTCAACTTACAATGGGTAATATTTGTCTGGAAACTTCTTCTGCTCACATGACACCAAACTATGAGAAGTTTGAAGAAAATGAAACCACCTTCTGCTGAGAGAAATCCACTCTAACTGCCCTTCTCAAACACACAGGGTGTGTGTGTGTGTGTGTGTGTGTGTGTGTGTGTGTGTGTGTGTG